>NC_092106.1:28175100-28475100 GCF_045679555.1 Salvelinus alpinus | reverse complement strand
GTAGATGAGAAACTACCTGAACTTGTCCAATTGGTCAAAGCAACCATTCTGGACAATATTTGATTACCTAGGGCACCATTTTTGTTAATATAATGTAGTTTTGTGAGTATCCAAAGGTTCCTTAGTGCCAAGTCCTGCTCCTCTGTCTTGCATCATATTCAGTTGTATTGGGGTTAGGTATAGTTGACTAACATACAGGTTGTCCCATGCTAGATGTTCTGCCAGTAGAGAGAACTAATCGGCTCAATCACCACAGGAGATCACCTTACATGCAACAGATTTAGATTGAGTGGCAGGGAGCTCTGTGTTGATCTCTGAAGGACTCATTTGAGCAGATCTCGAGTTGCGCCACTTGAATACTTTGGGTGTACAATGCCAGATTGTCATCATAGTTCAAGAAACTCAAGAGTTTGTGGGAAAGGTCAAGAGACTTAAATCTACAAAGTGAAATTAACATGTTGATTCGTTATATGTATGCAGTTGGTCAGGTGTATGTTGGTGTACTGTATATTGTTCATGTCATGTTCTGGCACGACACAACTGACTTTACCTAACCCTCTGTGCTCAAATCGCAGTTGAAATCCTCTTGTCTCTTTATTACACTGAACAAAAATATAAACACAACATGTAAAGTGTTGGTCCCATGTTTCATGAGCTGAAATGAAAGATCCCAGAAATCTTCCATATGCACAAAAAACACATTTCTCTTAAATGTTGTGCACAATTGTGTTTTTATCTGTTAGTGAATATTTTTTTCTTTGCCAAGATAATCCATCCTCCTGACAGGTGTGACATATCAAGAAGCTGATTAAACGGCATGATCATTACATACGTGCACCTTGTGCAGGGGACAATAAAAGGCCACACTAAAATGTGCAGTTTTATCACATTAATGCCACAGATGTCTCAAGTTGAGGGAGTGTGCAATTAGCATGGTGACTGCAGGACTGTACACCAGAGCTGTAGCCAGATAATTGAATGTTAATTTCTCTACCATAATCCACCTCCAACATTGTTTTAGAAAATTTGGCACTATGTCCAACCGGCCTCACAACCGCAGACCACATTTAACCACGCCAGCCCAGCACCTCCACATCCGGCTTCTTCACCTGCGGGATCGTCTGAAACGATTACAACTCATCCAGGCCCACCTATGGCAGCGCCACTGCCCAGTCGTGAAATCCATAGATTAAGGCCTAATGAATTTATTTCAATTGACTGATTCCCTTTATATGAACTGTAACTCAGTAAAATTGTTGAAATTGTTGCTTTTTTATCTTTTTGTTCTTTATAGTTTATGGAACCTGGAACAGCTGCCTCTTAACCCTTGTCTCCTGACCCACGTCCCCTTGTCTCTTGCCACATTCATCAAGGCTGCGCTCTTGTTTTTTTCTGAGGGGCTCAGATGCCTGGGCTGGAAATGACTCCCTTTCTATTTCTGAGAAATTAATGGCTGTTCCTCTGTTTAAGCAATCAAATGTATTTATAAAGCCCTTTTTACATCAGCGGATGTCACAAAGTGCTATACAGAAACCCAGCCTAAGACCCCAAATGACTAGCAAGGCAGATGTAGAAGCACGGTGACTAGTGAAGACTCCCTAGAAAGGCAGGAACCTAGGAAGAAACCTAGATAGGAACCAGGCTCTGAGGGGTGGCCAGTCCTCTTCTGACTGTGGCGGGTGGAGATTATATGCGTGCATGGCCATTTAAGGCCAGATTGTTCAATATGTTAAAACGTTCATAGATGACCAGCAAGGTCTAATAATCATCATCAGTGGTTGTAGAGGATGCAACAAGTCAGCACCTCAGGAGTTAATGTCAGTTTGCTTTTCATAGCCGAGCATTCAGTTAGACAGCAGGTCCGGGACAAGGTAGCACGTCCGGTGAACAGGTCAGGGTTCCATAGCCGCAGGCAGAACAGTTGAAACTGGAGCAGCAGCATGACCAGGTGGACTGGGGACAGCAAGGAAGACCGGGTAGTCCTGAGGCAAGGTCCTAGGGCTCAGAAAGCGAATTAGAGGGAGCATACTTAAATTCACACAGGACACCGGATAAGACAGGAAAAATACTCCAGATATAACAGACTGACCCTAGCCCCCCCGAAACACAGACTACTGCAGCATAAATACTGGAGGCTGGGCCTCCCGAGTGGCGCAGGGGCCTGAGGCACTGCATCGCAGTGCTAGCTGTGCCACTAGAGATCCTGGTTCGATTCCAGGCTCTGTCGCAGCCGGCTGTGACCGGGAGACCCATGGGGCGGCACACAATTAGCCCATCGTCGTCCGGGTTAAGGGAGGGTTTGCCCTGCAGGGATGTTCTTGTCCCATCGCGCTCTAGCGACTCCTGTGGCGGGCCGGGCACATGCACGCTGACACGGTCGCCAGGTGTGCGGTGTTTCCTCCGACACATTGGTGTGGCTGGCTTCTAGGTTAAGCGTGCATTGTGTCACGAAGCAGTGCGGCTTGGTTGGGCTGTGTTTTGGAGGACGCACGGCTCTCGACCTTCACCTCTCCTGAGTCCATACGGGAGTTGCAGTGATGAGACAAGACTGTAACTACCAATTGGATACCACAAATTGGGGAGAAAATGGGGTAAAATAATGGAGGCTGAGACGGGAGGGGTCTGGATACACTATGGTCCCGTTCGACGATACCCCCGGACAGGGGCAACCAGGCAGGATGTAACCCCACCCACTTTCTGTTAAAGCCTTAAAGCCTGTCCTTCCTTTTAGAATGCTGCATTCATGCTGACAGGGCTGGGGTTGTAGTAACTGGGCTGCCTGAATGGCACTGGGGAAGACTTACAATAATGGTATAAATTGAGTGACATCTTTTTGAGCCTCAACATCACCCACAAGGCTACCCTTAGATGTCACCAGAAAAGCGTTTAGATATTATAGCTTAGTTCATGGAATTCGGCAACCGCATCTGGAAATGGAAACTGACATTCAAATGGACTTTTCAAAGAAGAAAAGGCAATAAAGTTGTCATACTCTGCTCAGTCCTTTTGGAGAAATGGGAAGTCCTGTTGCTTTCTGTTTTTACTTTCATCCCCATCACTAGATTACAATTGTAAGCACATCTTGGAAACAGTGGTAGTTCTGCTGACAAGGCAGTCCGTTTCAGCTCTCGAGCAGTCAGAAACAGGTGTCCCCCCCCCCCCCCCCGCTGTAGTAGCTTTGAGGGTGTGTGACTGTCTAGACTGTGTACTGATGTGCTTCTGCATGGCTGTCTTTGTGTTGTCCTTCCAGCAGGCCAATGAAGCCCTGCATCACCAGCACCAGGTGGCCCAGAACAGCTTGCTGCCTCTCCTCCAGTCAGGAGGACCAGAACCTGTGGACCAGAAGCCTGTGATGCCCATCCTCCTGGACCAGAAGCCCCCGGTCAGCGTCGCTGAGCTCCTCAAGGACAATGTAGCCAGCGGGACGGGGGGAGGCGGTGGTGGCGGCGGCGGTCCCGTTGCAGTGGTGAAGAAAGAGCCCAAGTCCAAAACACCGTTCATCTGCGGCTACTGCAACAAAGCCTTCCGGGACAGTTACCATCTCAGACGGCACGAGTCCTGCCACACGGGCGTCAAGATGGTGTCCCGTCCCAAGAAGACACAGACGGCGCCCACGATGGTGCCCATGATCTCCACAGTGCCGCAGCGCGAGAACAGTGGTGGCCAGCCCTCTTACATATCCACCATCGCTGGCATCCTCACCACGGCAACCACCTCGGCCTCCACGGGCTCCAGCATCATGTCTCCCACCATGGTGCCCCAGCAGCATCAACATCAGCAGCAGCATCAGCAGCAGAGCCAGCCCAAGAAGCCTGCCAAGCCAGTGAAGAAGAACCATGGCTGTGAGATGTGTGGCAAGGCCTTCCGTGACGTCTACCACCTGAATCGTCACAAGCTGTCCCACTCAGACGAGAAGCCCTTTGAGTGCCCCATTTGCCAGCAGCGCTTCAAGAGGAAGGACCGCATGACCTACCACGTGCGCTCACACGACGGGGGTGTTCACAAACCTTACATCTGCTCTGTCTGTGGGAAGGGCTTCTCCAGGTGCGTGGCGCAGTTCAACTTACTCAAGTTTCCCTTTTCTTGTCCACTTACAAAATGCTGAGTAGTCTAATGTTATTGTCCATAGCACATGATGTTGTAATTGTCGATGCATTCTGAGAGTGAATTTATTATGTGTGAGGTTAGTTGGAATTTCACATTTCTTAGCATTACCACTGCACTGTGAAGGTGATCTCCTCTCCACTGTTCCATTTCAATGGGCCTCTAATATATTTCCTTATTGTGGGGTTGAAAAGCAAGAGGGCAATATTACAACTTTCCAAAAGTCGTCTTTATTTTGAATCTGATACATTTATGTACAGGATACGACTATGTAAAAAAATCAAGGCATAATGGGCTACAAGAGGGCAGATTGTTTTGTGGGTCTGCACCTGCTGAAGACTATAACTATGTTAAATGCAGCCCTAGATGAATATGATATGGATGATGGCATACAAGTACATGGTGGGCTTGGTTGGGTAAAAACATTCCACTTGAAATTGGTACTCAGTGGTCAGTAGCCAAATAATTTCAAGGTGTGATGAATTGTAATGTTGGAAATCCCCACGTGTTGGAATGTAATTGAGTTGAATTGGACTGGTTAATCAGTCTCAATTGATAGGCTGTTAGGACCAGTGCTTTGCATACTGATGTTTCCACTGATGCTTTAATACACCTTCTGGCTATGTGCATTATGTACAATTTCCACTTTGAATGAAATTCCCCAAGCAAAGAACAATAAGTGGAGTATAATTTCAATGCCTAAATTCACATACCGGAAGGCCTATTTATATGGTATCTCTGAGACATTGTCCTTTTAATTGTTGTTCTGGACCACTTGTTTGTGTGTAGCTTTATGAAGCTTGGCCATTATTACTGATGCCCCATGCAGCTTCCGTTTAGACCCTAGTACTGGCTCATGACATGCAAGCAGTGCCCCGCCATGTATATAAACAGTATCTGGAGCTTTGCGTGCGTCACAGCAGTCCCTCGTGTCCCCCCTCTCAGGGATGTCAGCACGGGACAGGGAGACTGCTGCAGGGGCCAGACGGCACCAGAAGAGATGGTCCTGGGTCTCCAGTGTCACTCCTGCAGCTCCCAAGGCCAATGGTAGTGTTCTGACTCATTGACTGGTCTGATTTCTAATCATCAATTTGGCGCCTCTCCCTTTTTGCTATTTCCAATATTGGAGAGCACATGTCTCTTCACCCCAACCCCTTCAGACATCCATTGTTGTCCGTCAACATGGTGGTGTGTTTCTGAGCTAAATTATTAGCAACTAGGGAAGTGAAGGATATTGTATCATGTCTAATGACTTGGTGCGAAGTAACATCTTACTCTTGTGCGGCGAGAGGTGCATGTTCATTTTCACGTTTGGCAGTCCTGAAAAGGCTATTCCCCTCTTAAACGAAGGAGTGTTGTGTTGGAGGGGAGATATGAGCTTTTCAGCTCCACTGCACTCCTGAGGAGATGGGATTGGACTCCTGCTAGCCATCACAAAAAGCCTGCTAGTGAGAAACCGCCTCCTTCGAGACTTTTTCAAGCCACACTCTCCTCTTTTGTTGGAGGGGAATTCTCTGGCTGCGTTTGTCCAGTAGCAACATTTCACTAGTGCGGCTTAGTGGGGGCAGAGGAGGAGGACTGAGAGACACAGCTGTGGTTGCCATATCATTGTCTTCAGGAGTATATTGTAGAACAGGTATGATTGTCTGTCATGTTGTTGGATAGAGTTCTAGCTAGATTTTGAAGTGTCTAAATTCCATCCCTCTCTGGTATTTTTTGGGGGGTGGGGCTCAACTGAATAACTCGGGTTTTGTTGCAAGAACATAGATTATTACTTTGGGAGAAGGAATACTTGTGTCCCATGGGTCAAATATGGGCTGCCATGAGACTAACATTCATTACATAAAACATCCGCAGTAATAGCCTTCGATACAATTTGCATAATTTAATTATTAAGAAATGACAGTGGGTTCAGAGACGATTTGTAATTTGCCTGCCACCTTTTGTTGGCCCATTTGTTCATTTAATCACGTGTCAACGGTGTAGTAGTGTGTGCAGCTACTGTCAATGTATGGAGTGAATTATAAAGCTTACCTGTATTGTAGCTACTATACCAGGTTTTAAAGTGCCTGTGCTCCCTGTGTCCTCTCTCCCCCTGCAGGCCTGACCATCTAAGCTGTCATGTGAAGCATGTTCATTCATCAGAGAGACCCTTCAAATGCCAAGTAACGGTAAGGAGCCAGGCATCCTCCTCCGGGACGCCACCTTCCCTGTTTATGTTCACGCTCATATTCACTCCTGGTTTGTTGGATTAAGGATATGATTAGTATGCGATCTCCCAATTGTAAATTATTATAAAATATTGAATCTCCCCTGAGTCTTCAGGATGCAGACTGTGTACACAGACAGATTGAGATTGTATCTCTTCTAATATCCCCGTCATTGTCCCTGTATACCTCCCCAGGCCTGCACCTCTGCTTTCGCCACCAAAGACCGCCTGCGCTCCCACATGATCCGACACGAGGGCAAGGTGACCTGCAACATCTGTGGCAAGATGCTGAGCGCCGCCTACATTACCAGCCACCTCAAGACCCACGGCCAGGCCAGCTTCAACAACCCCTGTAATAAAGGTATGCCAGGCAGCCTCCACCACTCCCTCCCCTAAGCCACACCTAGCCTGGGGTCCTCCAGACCTAGGTATTAAATCATATTTGTATTCTTCATAATAATTTAGGTACTTATTCCGTCCCCATCTTTATGCTGAAAGCACCCCAGGCCTTTTTGTTCAGTGTTGTACTATACACAATAGGAAAGCACAAAGCACTTTGTCAGGTTTGTCCTGCGGGTTGTAATCATTCCGATTCTGTAGCTAAATTTTTCTTAAATGGAAGCAAGCGGAATGAAACGTGGAGGGACCTACCTGAATTTGTCCAATAGAAACTCTTGTTTTTATCTGTTTGGTTCTTAAACGGTTTCCGTAATGAATACACCCCAGGTTTCTGAAGTTGTCGTCAGATTTCTGATTTTTTTCCAGTCACAAAATCATAAGAGTGGGAAGTGACTCATGTCCGGCTGTATTTGATTCCAATATATATTTGGGTCAGGATAAAGACTGTTTAGGAATATGCCTACTTTATCTTGGCCATTTTCATGGACATTCATCTCCTTCAGTGCAGCACCACAACAAATTGACTTACAGATTCAAATGTACTGCACAACAGTCCACAACTGACAAGGACTGTGTCGTTACCACTCATTCATGAATTGATATCATGATCATGTCAGTGTGCTGGGGCCCACCTTCAGGCCAGCCTAGTCTGGTGTGTTTGTTGTTTGCACATGTGTGGTGGTGTGGACAAGTATCTCTGCTGACAGAAATGGATAGCCTGTAGCAAGAAATCTGTTAGGAGATGGTCTAAATTTAAAGGGCTTTGCACTTTCAATTAATTTGACGCACATAGCAAACTAGTGCAGCAATACAAGTCATTCAAATCCGACCCGACCAAACAAATCATTTAATATCCTCTCATTAAGTGTTGATGGGTCTGTGTGTGCGGTTTCCAAACTCGGTGGGTATCTTGTTTCTGTCAGCTCTTGAAATTGAAGTTCATGACGTCTGCTCTGTCATTGGTTTGTCAAACTTCCACTCACTTATGGGTGTTAAAGTCCAGTTTGGAAGAATAAGATCACTCTGACACATTTTTCATGGGATTGATCACTCTAAAATAGCAAGGGCTATTGTTCAGCAAACCCTTGTCAGTTTATACAATGGGTATGCATATGATACAACAAATCACATTTTTGCTCCCACCAGCTACGACGCGCTATAAACATTTTAGTACTTGGTAGAAGGCCATTTGATTGGCCGTTCGTGTATCTAACCCAATGACCTGTACACCCCTATGCCCTGCTGCCACCCCTGGCACGCAGGCCCAAATGATGCCCTGTCCCAATCAGTCCTGTCAATATATGTAACCCCTATCTGTCTGTATCTCTGAATAGGGCTAAGTGACTGGCAGTGGAACCACCACTCAGGGATACGAAAAGGTAATCTAGTAACTAAAGCTGAAACCCATCCCGATCCCAACCCCTCCAAATTTGTAGCTGTATATTCTTACTTATGCATTGAAGTGGCCCATTTTCCACTACAGATCTGTTTTCTAGCCTAGCGTGTGTAGCTGTAGTGGTTTTCCAACCAAGTCGTTGCAGATGCTTGTGTTTTTGTGTGTTATGGTTATTCAGGTATCAGGGTTTTATTTCATTAAGCCGGATCAATAAGTTAGCTAGCCAAATAACTTTGATAAACCTTAAATTACAACTCAGAAGGTTTAAGTGGGATATGGGTTGTTGAAGGTATTGAGTTAATTATACCATACCATTTCAAGTTGACTATAGTATGAAATAAAGTGTTTCTGAATATTAGCTGAAAGTTAGCTGGCTAGCACATTGATCCTGCTTTTTGAATTGCCCCCTCAGGTGAGTTGACGGTAGGAGAGATCTTAAATAACTCGTTCCAAGTCCTTATGGACATCTCTCGTTTTCAAGGTAGGTTCATAAGAATCCTACCATTTTTGTTTTATCATGTCTAATCATTTTAGTGTGTGTGTGTGTGTTGACTGCTGCAGTGACTCCAACCTCGGCCCCTCTAACCCTGTGGAGCTTGGGGTTATCCTAAATGGTTTGTAAGGAACGATCATCCAGCTCATTATGTCTTTATTTCGCTCCTTCCTGCCCTTTTGTCTTTCCTCAGACTCCAACAACGTGCACAACTCGGGCTCGGCGACACCTGTCACCAACTCTGCTGCCATCACCTCGGCGATGAACCGCGGCAACGCCAGCAACCCGGTAACCATCGCTGCCCAAATGAACATCACCACCAGCACGGTCAACATCACCTCTCCAATCAACTTGCAGCACCCAGTGACCATCACCGGGCCCATGAATATAGCCCACCCTGTGGCCATCACCTCTGGGATGCCCATGAATATAACCGGGCCTCTCAACATCGCAATGCGGCCCATGGATAGCATGCCTTTTCTCTCCCAGGTCCTGCCTTCCTCCCCTCCCTGGTAGTAACCCCTTCCCTGGCCCCTGGTTAGCATCTCTTTATCAACCCCTCCCACCGCTCTCCTTCTACCCCCAAACCACCACCTCCTCCCTTACTTTAGCAGACCTTCCTCCTTACCAGGAGTACTATAGATGATGTTTTAGTATGGGGGGCTAGCTGTACCCGTCTGTCTGTAGTTGCTGCAGCAGT
Organism: Salvelinus alpinus; assembly: GCF_045679555.1. Lineage (NCBI taxonomy): Eukaryota > Metazoa > Chordata > Actinopteri > Salmoniformes > Salmonidae > Salvelinus > Salvelinus alpinus. Next base: position 28,465,799 of record NC_092106.1, on the reverse strand, counting down.
GAATGCAGCATGATGAGAGGTGGTCTGGCCAGCCCCTGTAGATGCTGGTGCATTTTATTTCATTTAACCGCCGGTAGGAGGACAGTCCTGGAAGGCATGTGAAGTTTCAAAAGGAGAAATGGAGCTTTTGAATGATGCACCAAGTGGATGCCTGACGTAAACAAACGAGTTATGCCTCGCCTCTTGCGTCAGAACATACCTGCACATTTGGCATTGGAATGAAACTGTAACAGAAATGTATTGCTGGTATTAATGTTTTTTAAATGCTCTCTTACAGAGCAGATGGTTTTTATATTTGTTTTCCTTTGTTATTATTATAGCCTGCTAATCAGTATTTAATAGTTGTAATAATTGTAAGGGGTTAAGTACAACAAAAGGGACAAAGGCTACCATTTTGCAGGAGGGTGATTTTTCTGGATAATTTAAGGCACCACAGTTGTATCTTAGGCCAATGCCTTTGACTACATAATGTGAGCTCTCCCAGGTCCTGTACATCTCTGGAAAATGGTCACTTCTCACTGCTGGATACTGTAAACCTATACATAATTATTATTTTTGTAATAGTTGTAAGTTGTGTTTTATATGAATTCACAAAGTAGCCGGAGGACATTAGTGGTAATGTTACAGGAACACAAGGAGGAAATGTCTGGCACTGAAAGCATATCCCTGGGTTAATGTCCTGAAAACAGCAGTATTATCAAGGATCAAAATGTTTAGTGTTGGCTGAGAGCCCTGTTAATGTAGAGGCTACCAGAGCCACCTAGTGGCACAGTAGACACTATGCTGAAAAAGTGGTCCCAAAGTTCACCTTTTAACATTTTTGTGAATATAGTTATTTTGGGAGAGGTTTTGATAGGGCCATTTTATCCCCCTCTATTTTTGATTGCTAGTTTAGGATCCTATAAGTATGAACTTCTACTCAGGAACCTTACTGAGAGTAGCCCAATCTTTTGATGAGTAAAAGGATCAAATCAAGTTTAACACACAACCTTGACCTTTTACCCTTTCTTTGTAAATATTAAAACACACAATTATTTTGTCTTTGCCCGTCAGGAAAAAAAGTAGATATTCAACACAGGTCAGAGCTGCAATGACTTTATCGTTGTCGATACGGCTGTCCATTGGACTACTTTTGCATAGTTTACTTCCAAGGTTAGTTTAAGGTTTTTCTGTCTCCTGAGGTCCTTTTTTGTTATATTACTGTAGAACCAACTGCCATCTGGAGCCTGAGGTGCCCTGAAAGAGAATGGAAGCAGAGACTAGAGGCTGTATCCACTACATGTGTTCTAGAAGGATCAAAGGTTATAGGTCAAGGGTCACAGGGCTGCTTCCTGCCCAGTGCCTGCCTGCTCTGCCTAGGCCTACATTCAGTACACAGGCCTCTCACTCAATTGGCAGGTACTCTTAAAGAGCATGTGTAGCTGACACGACACATTGCCCAAAAATCAGGCTGTATGGGTTTGGTAGGAACAGGCGGTGCATTCAAATGTTACACTGGTGGACACTCTTCAGAGACTTGTGGCCTCGCCTTCCTTGTCGGTCTTGGGAGCAGCAAGGTGTTTGAGGCCTTTGATAGTATTGTATGCATGCCAACACAGTGCCCCAAGGGAATTGCTTGACTCCGGGATGGAATGGCGGGTGGTCTTGTTGCCATTTGGATTCCCTTTCCATCGATGTTGCATGTGGACATCTGAGCTCGTCCAAGTTTGGATTTCGTTGTTTTTTTTGACTCATTAGAAGGCTAGTGACTTTTTTTATTTTATTTTATTTTTTTACTGAAAGGAAACACTACAAAAATAATTTGTTTTGAAGTATGTGTGTGTTGTCCTTCCGCAGTGGCCGTAACTAGTGTGCCCGACCTGCTTTGCAACAACACTATTCCACACTTCTGCTTCCTCTTCTAGATGTGATGGACATAGACTTAGACAACACTAGTGCACAAAAGCCCATTTTAGCATGGGCAGCGCCAATGAGGACTTTTTGAAGTAGTCAACTGCGTGGGACTTCCTATGGGTTAAGGAAGGAACGCATCACATAATTCCATCCAGGTCATCAGGAGGGATCAGCCAATGAATTAAACTTGTGAGGAAACATTCCTTAACTGCAGTTGGCAGTAAATCGCCAACCCTGGATTTATACCTGTTCAAACAACACACTCCAGGTGGCAGTATGCACCCTTTCAGTTTGTTTTCCAACTCATGAAAGTAATAGAAAATTGACTATTTCAAAATGGAGATGGCCTCAATGGCGCTGCCTGCGCTTTCGCAGATGTAATGTCTATGGTGATGGACTTGCTTTGTGAAGGAAGCCTTAACTGTTCAGATGGCTAAGAGCTAGACAGCCCCCTCAACCAAATTGAAATGTTGTGATTTTTTTTTTTTTTTTGTATGATGAACACTGAATAAAGTGTTTTGTAAGTAACATTCTGGTAACATATTTGAGAACATGGTCTGTGTTTTTTAAAGGGCCATTACTCTTATGCATCATCAGTTCATTTTTAACCAAATGCTTTTAATTTGTTTGCAATGACACTACATTTCTTTTTTTTAAATGCAATGATTGGTTTTGGTCTTAACTTTTGATTTTGGAAGAGAAGTTGGTCTGATCTCAAATCTTTCTCTGAATTGGGAGATCTTGGAGTCCTGTGAAGGCTGCTGAATGTATATCTTTGTACAAAACCATTTAGTTCAGAGGACATGTTAGTTATGATAGACACATGCAAGGGAAAAAAACTAGAACCTTTTTATAAATCTTTTTGTATTAGAACATTAACAATGGTAATTTTGTATATACGAAGACTAGGCTTTCTGATTAGCAGAAAGGTAAAACATTCCTACATTTTTAAATGTCTGTCAAGAATAATTGTAAACATATGCGCAATGTTTTTATGTGCCTTTTATTTGGGTTGTCTAAATAAAATAACTATAAAACATAATTGTGGACTGTCCATACTGAGTCTGCAGGGAGGACAGAGTTAACATTTGGCTCCCCCCAACACTTCCTAAAAGGTCTCTCGCTTTCTCTAACTCTATTTTTCTCTTTCCCCCTCCCTCTCAGGTCTACACTGCCTGGCTCACAGTTGGCATGCTATTGGAGTATGGTGTACTGATAAGTGCCTCTGTGACTCTGTTTGCGTATTGTGCCAAACCATGCTCTGTGCATGACAACAAAATTGTTTTTTTTTCTCTTTACACATTTTATTTTTATCAATTAAACTTGGAAACTTGGATGGGGTGTCAGCCTGTTTTGTTTGAACTGTACACACTATTCTATCTTCACACGCCTGTTGGTGCCTTTTTTTTTTACAGTCCTGACTTTCGTTCTTATTACGAGTGTCCGTGTAATCTGGTTCAGTGCACAGTAGCCTGGGGATGAGGTTTGAGTCGGATCCAAGTCATTTAGAAGGCAAGGATAAACATGACTGAAGAGGAAGGAGTGAGGACTTCACACACACACTCACCGGCCAGTTTTAGGTACACCACCGCATTCATGAAAATGGATCGCTCTGAAAGGGAGTCCGGTTTTATATAACCACAAATTCAGCAAAAAAAGAAATGTCCTCACTGTCAACTGTGTTAATTTTTAGCAAACTTCACGTGTAAATATTTGTATGAACATAAGATTCAACAACTGAGACATGAAGTAGACAAGTGCCTAACAGAAATTGAATGATGTGTCCCTGAACAAAGGGGGGGGGGGGAATCAAAAATAACAGTATCTGGTGTGGCCACCAGCTGCATTAAGTACTGCAATGCATCTCCTCCTCATGGACCACCAGATTTGCCAGTTCTTGCTGTGAGATGTTACCCCACTCTTCCACCAAGGCACCTGCAAGTTCCCGGACATTTCTGGGGGGAATGGCCCTAGCCCTTACCCTCCGATCCAACAGGTCCCAGACGTGCTCAATGGGATTGAGATCTGGGCTCTTCGCTGGCCATGGCAGAGCACTGACATTCCTGTCTTGCAGGAAATTATGCACAGAACGAGCAGCATGGCTGGTGGCATTGTCATGCTGGAGGATACCACATGAGGATGTCTTCCCTGTAACGCACAGCGTTGAGATTGCCTGCAATGACAACAAGCTCAGTCCGATGAGGCTGTGACTCACCGCCCCAGACATGCACATTTGTGGCCTGCTGGAGGTCATTTTGCAGTGCTCCTCCTTGCACAAAGGCAGAGGTAGCGGTCCTGCTGCTGGGTTGTTGCCCTCCTACGGCCTCCTCCACGTCTCCTGATGTACTGGCCTGTCTCCTGGTAGCGCCTCCATGCTCTGGACACTACGCTGACAGACACAGCAAACCTTCTTGCCACAGCTCGCATTGATGTGCCATCCTGGATGAGCTGCACTACCTGAGCCACTTGTGTGGGTTGTAGACTCCGTCTCATGCTACCACTAGAGTGAAAGCACCGCCAGCATTCAAAAGTGACCAAAACATCAGCCAGGAAGCATAGGAACTGAGAAGTGGTCTGTGGTCACCACCTGCAGAACCACTCCTTTATTGGGGGTGTCTTGCTAATTGCCTATAATTTCCACCTTTTGTCTATTCCATTTGCACAACAGCATGTGAAATGTATTGTCAATCAGTGTTGCTTCCTAAGTGGACAGTTTGATTTCACAAAAGTGTGATTGACTTGGAGTTACATTGTGTTGTTTAAGTGTTCCCTTTATTTTTTTGAGCAGTGTATAAAGGCAGGCATTGAGGCCTTGTTACAATCAAGTTCTTGTTGGTGCGAGTGACTCTTTCAACTTACAATGGCTAGCCCCATATCGTTTTATTTTTTTTCTTGTGCTTTATGCTATTTGTCCCATGACTCCTGCGTGCTTTGTTGACTATGAACTTACTTGTTTACCCGGCCATGGGACAGACAATGTTTGTTCCCACACTCGCGGCTCTGTCTCTATTAGTTACTCAGACTCTTGGTCTCCCATCCTATTCTAACCACCTCTCGCCGGCTTTGTATTCATGTTACCTGATGAAATTGCTGTACAATATGATCTTGTTACCATCTGATGCACATTCAAATGGCATAAAAATCAACACTGCAGAGCTCTCCCTGTCCTCTGCCATGCCTTGATTGTATTATTGCTGATGATATCTGGAAATGTGCACTTACACCCTGGCCCATCTACTGTTGCTAGCCCCAATTCTGACTTGTGCACTGATTTCTGCTCTCGTAAAAGTCTAGGTTTTCTGCACGTTAACACTAGAAGTTTATTACCTAAAATGTATCAATTGAAAGTGTGGGTTCACAGCTCCAATCCAGATATGTTGGTCATTACTGAGACGTGGTTAAGGAAGAGTGTGTTGAACACTGATGTTAACCTTTCTGGGCAAGATAGCGCTCCCGAAGGTGGTGGAGTGGCAATCTTTACCAAGGAACACCTTCAGTGCTCTGTTGTCTCTACCAAGTCTGTCCCCAAACAATTTGATATGCTGGTTTTAAGAATTAAGCTTTCAAATAGCTCTGTGTTAACTGTTGCTGGGTGTTATCGTCCACCATCAGTACTGGCCTGTACCCTACCTGCCCTAAGTGCTCTCCTAGCCCATTACACTAAGGCTGAATTTGTCTTGCTAGGTGACCTATACTGGGACATGCTTAAACCACCTGATTAAGTCCTAATGCAATGGGACTCCCTACATCTTTCTCGGATTATTATCAATCCCACAAGGTATGACTCCAAACACCCAGAAAAGGCTGATGTTATCCTCACAAATAATCCTGATAGATATCAGTCTGGTGTTTTCTGTAATGACCTTAGTGATCGTAATGGCTGCTCAGTTAAACAACCTTTCCTGATTTGTCATAGACACTTGCTAAAAAACTTTAATGAGCAAGCCTTCCTTCATGACCTGGCCTCTGTCAATTGGAATAGAATCAGCTTGATCCTCTGTCGAAGATGGTTGGACCTTCTTTTTTGATATTTTCAGTGTTATTGTTAACAAACGCCTCCGTAAAGAAAATAAGAATTATAAAAAGGTTCAGCCCATGGTTCGACCGTGATCTGGCAGAGTTACTCCACCTCCAGAATTCCATTTGGCGAAAGGCTCGGCACACGCATACTCAGGCGGACTGGCTCTCGTTCAGGCAAATGAGAAATAAGTGCACTCAGGCTATCCGGAAGGCTAAAGTTAGTTATTTTAAGGAGCAGTTCTCTCTCTGTGGGTCAAACCCTCCTCCTCACAGCTGCCCATGTCCCTTAATGTTGATGATGTGGTTAATACTGACAAGGAGCGCATTACTGAGCTCTTTAATCACCACTTCATTAAGTTAGGATACCTATTTGACTCAGCCATGCTTCCTTGCCCATCCAAGATTTCCTCATCTCCCAGCCCTTCTAATGCGACTAGCCTCGATGCTCCTCCCTCTTTTTCCCCAGCCCTGCTATAAAGTTTCTCCCTGCAGGCGGTCACTGCATCTGAGGTGCTAAAGGAGCTCCTTAAACTTGACCTCAAAAAACCATCTGTGCCAGATGGTTTAGACCCTTTAAGGTTGCAGCCCCTATCATCGCCATGCCTAGCTCTGACCTTTTAAACCTGTCTCTCCTCTCTGGGGATGTTCCCATTGATTGGAAGGCAGCCACAGTGCATCCTTTATTTATACGGGGAGATCAAGCTGATCCTAAATATTATAGGCCAATTTCTATTTTGCCCTGTTTATCAAAAATGTTGGAAAAACTTGTCAATAATCAACTGACTGGCTTTCTTGATGTCTATAGAATTCTCTCTGGTATGAAATCTGGTTTCCGCTCAGGTAATGGATGTGTCACTGCAACCTTAAATGTCCTAAATGATGTCAACATTGCCCTTGATTCTAGGCAATGTTGTGCTGCTATTTTTATTGACTTGGCCAAAGTGTTTGATACGGTAAACCATTCCATTCTTGTGGACCGGCTAAGTAGTATTGGTGTCTATGAGGGGTCTTTCACCTGGTTTGCTAACTACCTCTCTCAAAGAGTGCAGTGCATAAAGTCAGAACATCTGCTGTCTCAGCCACTGCCTGTCACCAAGGGAGTACACCAAGGCTCAGTCCTAGGCCCCACGCTCTTTTCAATTTACATCAACAACATAGCTCAGGCAGTAGGAAGCTCTCTCATCCATTTATATGCAGATGATACAGTCTTATACTCAGCTGGCCCCTCCCTGGATTTTGTTTTAAGCGCTCTACAACAAAGCTTTCTCTGCCCTTAACCTTGTTTTGAACACCTCCAAAACAAATGTAATGTGGTTCGGTAAGAAGAATGCCCCTCTCCCCACCTGTGTGATTACTACCACTGAGGGTTTAGAGCTTGAGGTAGTCACCTCATACAAGTACTTGGGAGTATGGCTAGACGGTACACTGTCCATCTCTCCAAACTGCAGGCTAAGGTTAAATCTATATGTAACGGTCGTTCTCCTCCTCTTCGCTTGAAGAGGAGGGGTAGGGATTGGACCAAAGCGCAGCGTGTTGTGAAGACATAATGCAGTTTATTAAAGTAAAGTCGAAACACGAAAACACTTAAACAAACTACAAAACAAATAAACGATGTAGACAGACCTGGACTTGATTGCATACAAATAAACGAAGAACGCACGAACAGGAACAGACTACATACACGAACGACAAAACGAAACAGTCCCGTGTGGTAAACATACAGACACAGGAGACAAACACCCACAAACACACACGTGAACCCCGGCTGCCTAAGTATGATTCTCAATCAGGGACAACGATTGACAGCTGCCTCTGATTGAGAATCATACCAGGCCGAACGCACAAAACCCCAACATAGAAAACAACACATAGACAACCCACCCAACTCACGCCCTGACCATACTAAATAAATACAAAACAAGAGAAAACAGGTCAGGAACGTGACACTATACTTGGTTTCCTCTATTGTAATCGCTCCTCTTTCACCCCAGCTGCCAAACAAACCCTGATTCAGATGGCTATCCTACCCATGCTAGATTACGGAGGCGTAATTTATAGATCAGCAGGTAAGAGTGACCTCGAGCGGCTAGATGTTCTTTACCATTCGGCCATCAGATTTGCCACCAATGATCCTTATAGGACACATCACTGCACTCTATACTCCTCTGTAAACTGGCCATCTCTATATACCCGTCGCAAGAGCCCCTGGTTGATGCTTATTTATAAAGACTTCTTAGGCCTCACTCCCCCCTATCTGAGATACCTACTGCAACCCTCATCCTCCACATACAACACCTGTTCTGCCAGTCACATTCTGTTAAAGGTCCCCAAAGCACACACATCCCTTGATCGCAAATCTTTTCAGTTCGCTGCAGCTAGCGACTCGAACGAGCTGCAAAAAACACTCAAACTGGACCGTTTTATCTCCATCTCAAATAAAACACGTGTTTAGCAGATGTTATTGCGGGTGTAGCGAAATACTTGTGTTTCTAGCTCTAACAGTGCAGTAATATCTAACAATACACACAATCTAAAGTAAAGGAATTAAGAATATATAAATATTTGGATGATTAATGTCAGAGCGGTATAGACTAAGATACAGCAGAATAGGATAGAATACAGTATATACATATGAGATGAGTAATGCAAAATATGTAAACATTATTAAAGTGACAAGTGTTCCATTATTAAAGTGGCCAGTGATTTCAAGTCTATGTATATAAAGGCAGCAGCTTCTAATGTGCTAGTGATGGCTATTTAACAGTCTGATGGCCTTAACATAGAAGCTGTTTTTCAGTCTCTAGGTCCCAGCTTTGATGCATCTGTACTGACCTCGCCTTCTGGATGATAGCGGGGTGAACAGGCAGTGGCTCGGGTAGTTGTTGTCATTGATGATCTTTCTGTGACATCGGGTGCTGTAGGTGTCCTGGAGTCCAGGTAGCTTGCCCCCGGTGATGCGTGGGGCAGACCGCACCACTGTATGGAGAGCCCTGCGGTTGCGAGCGGTGCAGTTGCTGTACCAGGCAGTGATACAGCCCGACAGGATGCTCTCAATTCAAATCAAACTTTATTTGTCACATGCGCCGAATACAACAAGTGTAGACCTAACCGTGACATGCTTACTTACAAGCCCTTATTAACCAACAATGCAGTTTAAGAAAGAGTTGAGAAAATATTTACCAAATAAACTTAAGTAAAAAATTATCAAAAGCAACACAATAAAATAACAATAACGAGGCAATATACAGGGGGTACTGGTACTGAGTCAATGTGCGGGAGTACAGGTTAGTCGATGTAGTTTGTACATGTAGATAGGGGTAAAATGACTATGCATAGATAATAAACAGTGAGTAGCAGCAGTGTAAAAACAAATGGGGGGGGGTCAATGTAAATAGTCCGGGTGGCCATTTGATTAATTGTTCAGCAGTATGGCTTGGGGGTAGAAGCTGTTAAGGAGCCTTTTGGTCCTAGACTTGGCGCTCTGGTACCACTTGCCGTGCGCTAGCAGAGAGAACAGTCTATAACTTGGGTGACTGGAGTCTTTGACAATTTTTTGTGCTTTCCTCTGACACCGCCTAGTATACGTCCTGGATGGCTGGAAGCTTGGCCCCAGTGATGTACTGGGCCGTACGCACTCCCATCTGTAGCGCCTTACGGTCAAATGCCGAGCAGTTACCATACCAGGCGGTGATGCAATGGGTCAGGATGTTCTCGATGGTGCAGCTGTAGAACTTTTTGAGGATCTGAGGACCCATGCCAAATCTTTTCAGTCTCCTGAGGGGGAAAAGGTGTTGTCGTGCCCTCTTCATGACTCTTGGTGTGTTTGGACCATGATAGTTTTTTGGTGATGTGGACACCAAGGAACTTGAAACTCTCGACCCGCTCCACTACAGCCCCGTCGACGTTAATGGGGGCCTGTTCAGCCCGCCTTTTCCTGTAGTCCACGATCAGCTCCTTTGTCTTGCTCACATTGAGGGAGAGGTTGTTGTCCTGGCACCACACTGCCAGGTCTCTGACCTCCTCCCTGTAGGCCGTCTCATCGTTGTCGTTGATCAAGCCTACCACTGTTGTGTCATCAGTAAACTTAATGATGGTGTTCGAGTCGTGTTTGGCCACGCAGTCGTGGGTGAACAGGGAGTACAGGAGGGGACAAAGCACACACCCCTGAGGGGCCCCAGTGTTGAGGATCAGCGTGGCAGACGTGTTGTTGTCAACCCTTACCACCTGGGGGTGCCAGTCAGAAAGTCCAGGACCCAGTTGCAGAGGGCGGGGCTCAGACCCAAGGCCTCAAGCTAAATGATGAGCTTGGAGGGTACTATGGTGTTGAATGCTGAGCTATAGTCAAGCTATATTGGGGCGGTAAGCAAATTGAAGTGGGTCTAGTGTGTCAGGTAACATAGAGGTGATATGATCCTGACTAGTCTCTTAAAGCACTTCATGATGACAGAAGTGAGTGCTACGGGGCGATAGTCATTTAGTTCAGTTACATTTTCTTTCTTGGTTACAGGAGAAATGATGGGGACAACAGACTGGATAGCGAGAGATTGAATATGTCCGTAAACACTCCAGCCAACTGGTCTTCGCATGCTCTGAGGCCGTCTGGGCTGGCAGCCTTGCGAGGGTTAACACGCTTAAATGTCTTACTCACGTCGGCCATGGAGATGGAGTGCCCACAGTCCTTGGTAGCGGGTCATGTCGGTGGCACTATGTTATCCTCAAAGCAGGCAAAGAAGGTGTTAAGCTGGTCCGGAAACAAGACGTCGGGGTCCGCGACGTGTCTGGTTTTCCCTTTGTAGTCTGTGATTGTCTGTAGACCCTGCCACATACAGTGGCGAGAAAAAGTATGTGAACCCTTTGAAATGACCTGGATTTCTGCATAAATTTGATCTGATCTTCATCTAAGTCATAACAATAGACAAACATAGTGTGCTTAAACTAATAACACACAAATTATTGTATTTTTCTTGTCTATATTGAATACATAATTTAAACATTCACAGTGTAGGTTGGAAAAAGTATGTGAACCCCTAGGCTAATGACTTCTCCAAAAGCTAATTGGAGTCAGGAGTCAGCTAACCTGGAGTCCAATCAATGAGACGAGATTGGAGATGTTGGTTAGAGCTGCCCTGCCCTATGAAAAACATTCACAAAATTTGAGTTTGCTATTCACAAGAAGCATTGCCTGATGTGAACCACGCCTCAAACAAACGAGATCTCAAAAGACCTAAGATTAAGAATTGTTGACTTGCATAAAGCTGGAAAGGGTTACAAAAGTATCTCTAAAAGCCTTTATGTTCATTAGTCCACGGTAAGACAAATTGCCTATAAATGGAGAAAGTTCAGCACTGTTGCTACTCTCCCTAGGAGTGGCCATCCTGCAAAGATGACCGCAAGAGCACAGCTCAGAATGCTCAATGAGGTTGAGAAGAATCCTAGAGTGTCAGCTGAAGACTTACAGAAATCTCTGGAACATGCTAACATCTCTGTTGACGAGTCTACGATACGTAAAACACTAAACAAGAAATGTTATTCATGGGAGGACACCACGGAAGAAGCCACTGCTGTCCAAAAAAATACATTGCTGCACGTCTGAAGATTGCAAAACTGCACCTGGATGTTCCACAGCGCTACTGGCAAAATATTCTGTGGACAGATGTAACAACAGTTGAGTTGTTTGGAAGGAACACACAACACTATGTGTGGAGAAAAAAGGGCCCAGCACACCAACATCAAAACTTCATCCCAACTGTAAAGTATGGTGGAGGGAGCATCATGGTTTGGGGCTGCTTTGCTACCTCAGGACCTGGACAGCTTGCTAGTGTAACCGATGTGAAATGGCTAGCTAGTTAGCGGTGGTGCGCGCTAATAGCATTTCAATCGGTCACTCGCTTTGAGACCTTGAAGTAGTGGTTCTCCTTGCTCTGCAAGGGCCGCGGCTTTTGTGGAGCGATGGGTAACGATGCTTCGTGGGTGACTGTTGTTGATGTGTGCAGAAGGTCCCTGGTTCGCGCCCGGGTCGAGGGGACGGACTAAAGTTATACTGTTACACTATCATCAATGGAAAAATGAATTTGCAAGTTTATCAAGACATTTTGCAGGAGAATGTTAGGCTATCTGTCCGCCAATTGAAGCTCAACAGAAGTTAGGTGATGCAAAAGGACAACGACCCAAAACACAAAAGTAAATCAACAACAGAATGGCTTCAACAGAAGAAAATACGCTTTCTGGAGTGGCCCAGTCAGAGTCCTGACCTCGACTTGATTGAGATGCTGTGGCATGACCTCGAGAGCCGTTCACACCAGGCATCCCAAGAATATTGCTGAACTGAAACAGTTTTGTAAAGAGGAATGGTCCAAAATTATTCCAGACCATTGTGCGGGTCTGATCCGCAACTACAGAAAATGTTTGGTTGAGATTATTGCTGCCAAAGGAGGGTCAACCAGTTATTAAATCCAAGGGTTCACATACTTTCCCCACCCTGCAGTGTGAATGTTATTAGTTTAAGCAGACTGTGTTTGTCTATTGTTGTGATTTAGATGAAGGTCAGATTATACTTTATGACCAATTTATGTAGAAATCCAGGTATTTCCAACGGGTTCACAAACTTTTTCTTACCACTGTGTGTCTCGTGTCTGAGCCGTTGAATTGCGACTCCACTTTGTCTCTATACTGACGTTTTGCCGGTTTGATTGCCTTACGGAGGGAATAACTACACTGTTTGTTTTCGGCCATATTCCCTGTCTCTTTGCCATGGTTAAATGCGATGGACTGGTTTTCCGTTTTGAATGCTCTTCATTCAAGACTCAATCATGGACATTCTTACTGACACTTGTGGCTGCTTTACGTGATGTATTGTTGTCTCTATCTTCTTGCCCTTTGTGCTGTTGTCTGTGCCCAATAATGTTTGTAACATGTTTTGTGCTGTTATCATGTTGTGCTGCTGCCATGCTGTGTTGCTATTGTGTTGTTGCCATGTGGTGTTGCTACCATGCTTGCTGTGTTGTAGGTCTCTCTTTATGTAGTGTTGTGGTGTCTCTCTTGTCATAATGTGTGTTTTGTCCTATATTTTTAATCCTAGCCCCCATTCCAGCAGGAGGCCTTTTGATAGGCCGTCATTGTAAATAAGATTTTTTTCTTAACTGACTTGTCTAGTTAAATAAAATAAAAAATACTGTTCGACTGAACGTTCAAATGGGCACAACGCGTGACCTAAGCGACTTTGTGCGTGGTATGATCGTTGGTGCCAGGCAGGCCAGATCCAGTTTTTCAGAAACGTCTGCACCTCCTGAGCTTTTCACGCATTCACGACAGTGTCTAGAGTTTACTGTAAATGGTGCGACAAACAAAAAAACATCCAGTCAGCGGCAGTCCTGTGGACGAAAATAGCTTGTTGATGAGAGTTGGAAGGAGAATGGCAAGAATTGCGCAAGCTAACAGGTGGGCCAAAACAGACAAATAACTGCACAGTACAACAGTGGTGTGCAGAACGCACAACTCATTGATCCTTGTCATGGATGGGCTATTGAAGCAGAAGACCACACCGGGTTTAATTTGTATCAGCTAAAAACAAAAAGAAGCGACTCCAGTGGGCACGCGATCCATTGACACATCCTGCCTGGTATCAATAGTACAGGCTGGTGGCGGTGGTGTACAGCCGTCCAATCTGCATCAACTGCGTGATGCTGTCGTGTCAGCATGGACCAACATCCCTGTGGAATGTTTTCGACTTGTAGAATCCATGCCCAGACGAATTCAGGCTGTTCTGGAGGCAAAGAGGGGGTCGACCCGGTACTAGATGGTTGTACCTAAAACTGGCCAGTGAGTGTACATTTGCACTCTCGTTCCACTCCCGCCATCACCACACATACATCATCTGTGCCATCACTGGGCTTCTGCTCCTGGGCATGTGGCAGCCTGGCAGCTGCTGTGTGTCTGTCCTTCTGCAGCCTGTGTTGTGGCCCTGGCATGTGGCAGTATAATGGATCCATTCATTACCATTCAAGTCCTAAGAAACACATCGCATTTGTCACTAACTTCTCATTCAGAAACACAGTTTCCCCAGATATTTTCATAATTCTGTATTGTGTATTATGGTTACATATTGGTTGAACTTGGATATTGATAGTGATTTAAGCAATAATGCCCGAGGAGGTGCGGTATATGGCAAATATACCACGACTAAGGGCTGTTCATGACGCAACGCGGAGTGCCTGGATACAGCCCTTAGCCGTGGTATATTGTCCATATACAGTGGGGAGAACAAGTATTTGATACACTGCCGATTTTGCAGGTTTTCCTACTTACAAAGCATGTAGAGGTCTGTAATTTTTATCATAGGTACACTTCAACTGTGAGAGACGGAATCTAAAACAAAAATCCAGAAAATCACATTGTATGATTTTTAAGTAATTCATTTGCATTTTATTGCATGACATAAGTATTTGATCACCTACCAACCAGTAAGAATTCCGGCTCTCACAGACCTGTTAGTTTTTCTTTAAGAAGCCCTCCTGTTCTCCACTCATTACCTGTATTAACTGCACCTGTTTGAACTCGTTACCTGTATAAAAGACACCTGTCCACACACTCAATCAAACAGACTCCAACCTCTCCACAATGGCCAAGACCAGAGAGCTGTGTAAGGACATCAGGGATAAAATTGTAGACCTGCACAAGGCTGGGATGGGCTACAGGACAATAGGCAAGCAGCTTGGTGAGAAGGCAACAACTGTTGGCGCAATTATTAGAAAATAGAAGAAAATAGAAGAAGTTCAAGATGATGGTCAATCACCCTCGGTCTGGGGCTCCATGCAAGATCTCACCTCGTGGGGCATCAATGATCATGAGGAAGGTGAGGGATCAGCCCAGAACTACACGGCAGGACCTGGTCAATGACCTGAAGAGAGCTGGGACCACAGTCTCAAAGAAAACCATTAGTAACACACTACGCCGTCATGGATTAAAATCCTGCAGCGCACACAAGGTCCCCCTGCTCAAGCAGGCGCATGTCCAGGCCCGTCTGAAGTTTGCCAATGACCATCTGGATGATCCAGAGGAGGAATGGGAGAAGGTCATGTGGTCTGATGATTCAAAAATAGAGCTTTTTGGTCTAAACTCCACTCGCCGTGTTTGGAGGAAGAAGAAGGATGAGTACAACCCCAAGAACACCATCCCAACCGTGAAGCATGGAGGTGGAAACATCATTCTTTGGGGATGCTTTTCTGCAAAGGGGACAGGACGACTGCACCGTATTGAGGGGAGGATGGATGGGGCCATGTATTGCGAGATCTTAGCCAACAACCTCCTTCCCTCAGTAAGAGCATTGATGATGGGTCGTGGCTGGGTCTTCCAGCATGACAACGACCCGAAACACACAGCCAGGGCAACTAAGGAGTGGCTCCGTAAGAAGTATCTCAAGGTCCTGGAGTGGCCTAGCCAGTCTCCAGACCTGAACCCAATAGAAAATCTTTGGAGGGAGCTGAAAGTCCGTATTGCCCAGCGACAGCCCCGAAACCTGAAGGATCTGGAGAAGGTCTGTATGGAGGAGTGGGCCAAAATCCCTGCTGCAGTGTGTGCAAACCTGGTCAAGAACTACAGGAAACGTATGATCTCTGTAATTGCAAACAAAGGATTCTGTACCAAATATTAAGTTCTGCTTTTCTGATGTATCAAATACTTATGTCATGCAATAAAATGCTAATTAATTACTTAAAAATCATACAATGTGATTTTCGGGATTTTTGTTTTAGATTCCGTCTCTCACAGTTGAAGTGTACCTATGATAAACATTACAGACCTCTACATGCTTTTTAAGTAGGAAAATCTGCAAAATCGGCAGTGTATCAAATACTTGTTCTCCCCACTGTATCACAAACCCCTGAGGTGCCTTATTGCTATTATAAACTGTTTATCAACGTAATTAGAACAGTAAAAATAAATGTTTTGTCATACCAGTGGTATAAGTATTGTAACGACCCTAGGTTTATAAGCTCGGAAATCGACTCCTGTGTGATATATGGCCAATATACCACGTTGCGTCGTGCTTAAGAACAGCCCTTAACAGTGGTGTATTGGCCATATACCATACCCCTTCTGGCATTATTGCTTAAATATACCACGACTGTCAGCCAATCAGCATTCAGGGCTCAAACAACCAACTTTTTAAACAACATTTTATAATACTGTAATGAAACAGCAGGGAGAGGTCCGGCGCGCTATCGACTGTGCCGCAAAAGCATGCTCGTGTGGCACAGTCGATAGCGCGCCGGAACAAATTACATTAATTTGGGGACAGGTCGAAAAGCATTAAACATGTATGGCAATTTAGCTAGTTAGCTTGCACTTGCTAGCTAATTTGTCCTATTTAGCTAGCTTGCTGTTGCTAGCTAATTTGTCCTGGTATATAAACATTGAGTTGTTATTTTACCTGAACTGCACAAGGTCCTCTACTCTGACAAATTAATCCACACATAAAACGGTCAACCAAATCGTTTCTAGTCATCTCTCCTCCTTCCAGGCTTTTTCATCGTTGAAAGACGAACTGTTTTGCCGGTAGTAAGTTTAGATGCGATCACCATATAAGTTCAACGATGAAAAAGCCTGGAAGGAGGAGAGATGACTGGAAATGATTTGGTTGACCGTTTTATGTGTGGATTAATTTGTCGGAGTAGAGGACCGTGTGCAGTTCAGGTAAAATAACAACTCAATGTTTATATCCCAGGAAAAAATAATCTAGCAGCAGCAAGCTAGCTAAATAGGACAAATTAGCTAGCAGGTGCAAGCTAAATTGCCATACATGTTTAATGCTTTTCGACCTGTTCCCAAATTAATGTCATTGGTTCAGAGTTTGTTTTGATATTTTAACCTGTGTGTCGTGATCGCGTTTGGTGTAGGCCGCACAGGTGTCAAACTCATTCCACGGGGGGCCGAGTGTCTGCGGGTTTTCGCTCCTCCCTTGTACTTGATTGATGAATTAACATCACTAATTAGTTAGGAACTCCCCACACCTGGTTGTCTAGGGCTTTATTGAAAGGAAAAACCAAAAACCTGCAGACACTAGGCCCTCCGTGGAATGAGTTTGACACCCCTGGTGTAGGGGGACAAAATACATTTATGCACGATGGCGCACGCGCGCAGCCGGTCTGGGTTCCGTGTAACAGTAACGTTAATAGGCTACCCTTTCTCATGCGCTCACTGCTGTATTTCTCCCATTTCTCCGCTAGGAAGCTGTGTTGTTCTTTGTTTCTGGGACAACACGATGCAGGCTCTGTGCCTCCGACTGACAGACATTTTTTCTCTCCATTGCTCTGGTTTACTACTATTATCAGCCAACATAAGGACAGTTTTGTGGACAGTTCTCTGTTGCAATAATTCGGACTATCAAAACACAGGCACTAAAGGGAGTCACCGACAATCTGTTTTTGTCAATAAAAAAAACATTCACAGGAGAAATCACCGTCGTAGTTCCCCTTCGGAAACCATTTGTCTGCTTTTCAATTAGTAAGTAACATTAGCTACATTTGTTGTTTTCCAGCTAGCTAGCAAGTTATGCTATCAGGAATAACCACATTAGCTAACGCCAGCTAGATGCCAATTTGTTTTAGTTACTAAGTGATTTAAAACAGACAACGAACGAACGTTTTAAGTGTTCACAGTTTACGAAGATTATGAATATCTAAAGGACACTGCGTAAGGTGAATCTTGATGGATTTTTTCATGGTGGAATTGGGAGTCAGCGAGGCCCTAAGAACAGAAGCGTCCCAGGATTGCACCATGGCACCTTTGTCACAGATAGAACAAGGGTTAGTTATAAACATATTTTGTTGTGTCCCGAGTAGTTAACGTTACCGTTAGTTATCTAGCTAGTGAACAGAGATGTACTTGCTTGTCTTAACTAAATGCTATCGTATTCGCATCATACTTTTTATGTGCACTACAGTATTGCAGCCAGCTAATTTATTGCAATGCCGACATCTACAGTTTCCATTCCCTTCACACAATCCACTTCATTAAGCTAACTAACGTTAGTTTGCATTCACTGATTTAGCTGACTAACGTTAGCTGTCCTCATGAGCAGTAAATGTTAGAGAATGTTTTAATATCATAAACTCAAATCCTAAACAAACATCATATAAAGGTAACTGCCAAAATAAAGGAAACACTTGGGTAAATGAGTGATACAAGGTATTATGAAAGTATTTGCTTAAACACAGGTGTGGTTCCTGAGTTAATTAAGCATTTAACATCCCATCATGTTTATGGTCAAGTATAACAATGCCCAGTTGCCCATTTTTGGGGGGCTACCCTGGCTAGAAGAAGAGATCTCTGTGACTTTGAAAGAGGGGTCTCAAAGGAGCATAGGGGGTTTAAAGTGTGTGTCAGTCAGTCACCCGATCTCAACCCAATTGAACACTTATTTAGATTATGGAGCTGTGTCTGAGAGCGTTTTCCACCACTATCAACAAAATACCAAATTATGTAATTTCTCGTGGAAGAAGGGTGTTGCAGCCCTCCAATAGAATTCCAGACACTTGTAGAATCAATGCCAAGCTGCATTGAAGTTGTTCTGGTGGCTCGTGGTGGCCCAACACCCAATCAAGACACTTTACACCATTTGATTTATGTTGGTGTTTCCTTTATTTTGGCAGTTATCTGCAGTTGACAGGAATTTGTTCATAAAGCCATCTAGCAGCACGTGCCTGATTTTAGTCAGCAACACAAACCAAGAAAGCTGCTAGAGCAATGTTGTGATGTTTAATAACGCCACACTGTAAAGATGTATTTACCATCAATAAGATGCAGAGACTTACATTATCTCACATAGTATATTATGAAAGTTCACATGTGCCAACAAAGCTTTCACAATAAAATGGCAAGTAAGGCTAGTTTATCGATTATTATGGAATTATAGTGCCTTTTTATCATGAATGTGCTCAAAATATGTTCTGGCTGTCATTCCTACACTGTGCCAGCTAAACAGTGCAACATTATTGATGGTGTTCATAAGATGTACAAGCATGTCTTTGTCAAGAATGATGACATTTTCATGTAACACAGACTGCTCTGATATGTCCAAAATATCTTGGCTGCTTTAATGCCACTCTGTCTTAAGTCTGAACTGAGAATCCATAAATATTCCTCTTTTCGTGCTCTTGGATTTCTAGGTTTCAAAATATTCCGGGTCAGGAGTTTGTTCACACTTTGGGCACCTCGTCTTTGGTTGACTGTTTTCCATAGAACAGTTTCAGACGACAGCCCGTGAATTGGCCGGTGAGGCTGAACAGAACTCACAACCATGTTTCCAGATGAGTGGCAGATGCGCTTATCGTTCAATAGAAATGTTTTGGACCACTGCCTATGGCTTGAGAGATCAGAGATGGTATTCTGAAGGTTTGCACTTCAGTTGGCCTCGCTCTCTCCATCCTACTCTCATGATGTCCCAGAGCGTGCCAAAGTGAACTGATTGTTGTGGTTAAAATGCTCCCCCATCTTTTGAAAATGTGCACATTTATCAATACTGTGAAGCCAATCATGTGGATGGATCAACAATTTCAAATTAGTATATGTTCGGTAATGGGCCTACTTTACGTAAAGTGTTACCTGTGTAGCAGCGTTATGTTAGCTGCCAATTGCAGGCTTTTGCCCTCCCCCCAAAAATAATAATAATAATATGAAAAGCCGATTAAACTGTTGCTGGCCAAAATGACCGGCAGAAAAAACATCAATTGAAAAATAATGCTGTTTATTCATGGGTGGAAATACCAGTCGATGTACAGTGCATTTGGAAAGTATTCAGACCCCTTGACTTTTTCCACATTTTGTTACTTTACAGCCTTATTCTAAAATTGATTGAATTGTTTTTTGTTCCGCACCATCAATCTACACACAAAGCAAACATTTTTTCTCTCCAAATGTATAATTAAAAAATGGAAATATTACATTTACATAAGTATTCAGACCTTTTAGTGAGTACTTTGTTGAAGCACCGTTGGCAGCGATTACTGCCTTGAGTCTTCTTGGGTATGACGCTACAGGCTTGGCACACCTGTATTTGGGGAGTGTCTTCCATTCTTCTCTGCAGATCCTCTCAAGCTCTGTCAGGTTGACTGGGGAGCGAAGCACAGATGTTTTCAGGTCTCTCCAGAAATGTTCGATTGGGTTCAAGTCCGGGCTCTGACTGGGCTACTCAAGGACTTTCAGAGACTTGTCCCGAAGGCGCTCCTTGGTTATATTTATCCTACCATTTCTACTGTTCTGCGTGCCAGTTATGATTTTCATATGCACACTTTCATGGAAAAGTTTTATTTCAATAATAACGTTTTCGTTTCTCAAAATTGTCAAGTGGTTAATCAAAAAATCTGAATTAAAATGATATATTCTAAAAGTTAAGTCAACTAATGCGAGATCACCAGCCTCTGTTTTATGGACACAAGATCCGTTGGCGGCTTAAGAAATGAGCGCATGAAACACTTAGCTAATAGGCCAATGCTGCAGAAGGCTTATCATTTCCATTGCTCTTTCACACCAAGGATCAGTTATTATCGAGGGGGAGATTGTTGGAAAGATTTTTCAAATATCTTACTGTGAGGAACTATAGTTTTAATATACACTGCTCAAAAAAATAAAGGGAACACTTAAACAACACAATGTAACTCCAAGTCAATCACACTTCTGTGAAATCAAACTGTCCACTTAGGAAGCAACACTGATTGACAATAAATTTCACATGCTGTTGTGCAAATAGACAACAGGTGGAAATTATAGGCAATTAGCAAGACACCCCCAATAAAGAAGTGGTTCTGCAGGTGGTGACCACAGACCACTTCTCAGTTCCTATGCTTCCTGGCTGATGTTTTTGTCACTTTTGATTGCTGGCGGTGCTTTCACTCTAGTGGTAGCATGAGACGGAGCCTACAACCCACACAAGTGGCTCAGGTAGTGCAGCTCATCCAGGATGGCACATCAATGCGAGCTGTGGCAAGAAGGTTTGCTGTGTCTGTCAGCGTAGTGTCCAGAGCATGGAGGCGCTACCAGGAGACAGGCCAGTACATCAGGAGACGTGGAGGAGGCCGTAGGAGGGCAACAACCCAGCAGCAGGACCGCTACCTCCGCCTTTGTGCAAGGAGGAGCAGGAGGAGCACTGCCAGAGCCCTGCAAAATGACCTCCAGCAGGCCACAAATGTGCATGTGTCTGCTCAAACGGTCAGAAACAGACTCCATGAGGGTGGTATGAGGGCCCGACATCCACAGGTGGGGGTTGTGATTACAGCCCAACACCGTGCAGGAAGTTTGGCATTTGCCAGAGAACACCAAGATTGGCAAATTCGCCTCTGGCGCCCTGTGCTCTTCACAGATGAAAGCAGGTTCACACTGAGCACATGTGACAGACGTGACAGAGTTTGGAGATGCCGTGGAGAACGTTCTGCTGCCTGCAACATCCTCCAGCATGACCGGTTTGGCGGTGGGTCAGTCATGGTGTGGGGTGGCATTTCTTTGGGGGGCCGCACAGCCCTCCATGTGCTCGCCAGAGGTAGCCTGACTGCCATTAGGTACCGAGATGAGATCCTCAGACCCCTTGTGAGACCATATGCTGGTGCGGTTGGCCCTGGGTTCCTCCTAATGCAAGACAATGCTCGACCTCATGTGGCTGGAGTGTGTCAGCAGTTCCTGCAAGAGGAAGGCATTGATGCTATGGACTGGCCCGCCCGTTCCCCAGACCTGAATCCAATTGAGCACATCTGGGACATCATGTCTCGCTCCATCCACCAACGCCACATTGCACCACAGACTGTCCAGGAGCTGGCGGATGCTTTAGTCCAGGTCTGGGAGGAGATCCCTCAGGAGACCATCCGCCACCTCATCAGGAGCATGCTCAGGCGTTGTAGGGACGTCATACAGGCACGTGGAGGCCACACACACTACTGAGCCTCATTTTGACTTGTTTTAAAGACATTACATCAAAGTTGGATCAGCCTGTAGTGTGGTTTTCCACTTTAATTTTGAGTGTGACTCCAAATCCAGACCTCCATGGGTTGATAAATTTGATTTCCATTGATAATTTTTCTGTGATTTTGTTGTCAGCACATTCAACTATGTAAAGAAAAAAGTATTTAATAAGAATATTTCATTCATTCAGATCTAGGATGTGTTATTTTAGTGTTCCCTTTATTTTTTTGAGCAGTGTATTATCATTCACAATGGATGATAAAACACTTTCCTACCATAACTGTGGAAAGTAGTGGTGCTAAATTGCTCCCTCAACATGATCAGGACAGAGAAACCAGACAGACACATGCTCACATGGAGCGCTCCAAACAAAAGACAATTCAAAAATTTACAAATCTCATAAATTATGGTTATGAAATAAACCAAAACTTGTTTCTCACAAGTGTAGTGCGCAACATTTTCTCTCCGAGAATGAGAACAGTAAATGACATGCATTAACAGAAATGTATGTAACCAAATAACGATGACATATATATATAATTGGGAATAGATTTTTTAAATTTAAATTAAATAAATAAAAAATAGCGAACAATTCACTATTGAGACAGTTGAGCCATTCTGGAAAGACACTCATCTTCGCCACACACCACTCCCCATCTCAACTTTATTTATTTTTTGTGTACTTTTTACCCCGTTTTCGTGATATTGTTGCGAAAGGCGAAGGTCGAGTGCCTTAGACCTCTGCACCACTCGGGAGGCCATTGTCTCAAACATTTTTTTATCATACTCAAGACACATTATCTTCACACATTTTAAATGGTTTTCACTGACATCTGTAACTCAATAATCAGCTAGGCCTATTGCCACGAAGCCAAAGGCATAATCCTAGTCATATTAGCAACCCATCCTAATTGTTGCAATTTTAGATTCCCCCTCTTTCTAAATTTCTAACAGAGATGTTCATCTCTGTCACGTATGGAACCGATATCCGTTGCTCTGTTTAGATTGGTGCTTTCCCGCGAATTGCATTTTGGCAAATGTTTGAAAGTGACGTTTTATTGGCTGCTTCATTACATCAGTTGCATGTTCTGTTAAGATGCATTACCAAAATCTAAAAGTGATTTCTGTCATTCTGAGTAGAGTGGGTGGATTCCCTAATTGGTTATGCCCCCAATGCATTTGGGTCTGGTAAATTTCTCAAATGGCCCGTAAATAAAAAATATTCCCGGTCACGTTGTCTGGCGCCACATTTTACTAACAGTTACCCTGCTGCGTAGTAGCACTGTTATTACATTGCTATATAGTACTTTAGTAATTACACTGTTATTACATTGCTATATTGTGCTTTAGTAATTACACTTTTATTACATTGCTATATAGTGCTTTAGTAATTACACTTTTATTACATTGCTATATAGTGCTTTAGTAATTACACTTTTATTACATTGCTATATAGTGCTTTAGTAATTACACTTTTATTACATTGCTATATAGTACTTGAGTAATTACACTGTTATTACATTGCTATATAGTACTTTAGTAATTACACTGTTATTACATTGCTATATAATGTGCTTTAGTAATTACACTTATTATATTGCTATATAGTACTTTAGTAATTACCCTGTTATTACATTGCTATATAGTGCTTTAGTAATTACACTGTTATTGCATACTAATGAAGTTGAGTGGTTTGTGTCAGTTATTTAAATGTTTATTTCTATCTCCATTGAAACCCCCATAACCTCTGGATCTCTGTCTCCCACAAGGCCAATGGTCTGTCCATCCATGGGATGATCAGAGATAAAGACTGATGGAGGAGGAGGCATGTTCAAAAAACCTGACCCCATCTTCTCATTTACGTCTGCTTGTTCCAGACAGCTGCTGCCACTCCCTTCCCCCCTCACAGTGTCCCCAGTTTGCATATGGCTCCTGAGTCCTGACCCTCTGTTTGGCCCTCCCAGGGGATGCTGGGAAAGGCAGGCAGACGGGCCAGAGTGAGGCCCATCTGAATAACCCCCCTTCTCCCCTGTTGTCCCCCTCTTATGTCACCCCACGGTAATCGTTAGTGGTCATGTGATGCCACATGGGAACGTTCTCCTCTATCCCAGAGTTCTGTGTGGATAAGGGGATGAAAGGGTTGGGCGGGGACCCATTGACTAGTATGGTCGGTCTATGGGCTGTTTTCACTACCTGCTGTAGCCCTACATTGATTTAATCTCTCTGTTTTATCATGAAATCTTTCAGTGAGTCTTAGTAACCATGGTATTAGCATCCAACTTTTTGACTGGAAAGTTTTGTTCTACCACTTTCTTCTGTGTTTAAAACAACTTAATATAAAGGTGCTTTCTGCTTTGACAGTAAAAAATAAACAAGCCATTTATTTGCCATTTCATTAAAGGGTATCTCAAGCGCACTCTTCCCTGGGTTGTGTTGGGTGAAATTAGATCCATGAATCATCTCAGTGAGTTGTTCAACTCCCTCCCTGGGGTAGTAGGAGGTAAAAACTGACAGATGGCCCAGAAAGGGCCTGCTATTACCATTATTGTCATTAGTTTTATAACGTGTGTTCTGACAGATGTAGCAGGCACACACGTTTAAGGCTTCCAGGGAGACAGGAAGAGGAGGACGACAAATGGGAGAGGGAGGGTTGGTTGAAATTGCCAATAACACTTTTACTGACACCGATGTGCCCTCCACTCACTCACTCACTCAGTCAAGCGCTCTCTAACATTCTATCTCTCGCTCTGCTCCCTCATTCACTCACTCTCTTCCTCCTCTGTTCCCAGAACCAGGTCATTGAACAGGAGGATTATGGGTTGTCACTGTCACAGTAGTCACTAGGTTTTGGTTCAGTGCTCCGTTGTCTCTGCTTTGTCTGTCCCACTCCCATCATGCTTATGGGTCACAAATGATTACTGTAATTGGTTCAGGGAGGCAGGCAGCGCTTTTTCTTCTTTTCCTACGTTTTTATTTTTACCTCTGACCTGGAAGTTGAAAGAATTCACCAATCCTACGCTGCTGTTCAAAAAATGTTATTGGTCGTGTACATGTATTTTGCAGATGCTATCGCAGGTGCAGTGAAATGCTTATGTTTCTAGCTCCAACAGTGCAGTATACACTGATTATATAAAACCTTAGGAACACCTTCCTAATATTGAGATGCATCCCCTTTTGCCCTCAGAACAGCTTCAATTGGTCAGGGCATGGACTCTACAAGGTGTTAAAAAGCGTTCCATAGGGATGCTGGCCCATGTTGACTCCATTGCTTCCAACAGTTGTGTGAAGTTGGCTGGATGTCCTTTGGGTGGTGGACCATTCTTGATACACGGGACACTGTTGAGCATGAAAAACCCGGCAGCATTGCAGTTCTTGACACACTCAAATTATTGTGCCTGGCGCCTATTACCATACCCCGTTCAAAGGCACTTACGTCTTTTGTTTTTCCCATCCACCCTCTGAATGGCACACATACACAATCCATTTCTCAAGGCTTAAAATTCCTTCTTTAAATTAACATCTCTCCTCCCCTTCATCTACACCAGGTATTCCCAAACTGGGGTACAATGCCGTCGGGGGTAAGCCAAATAAAAATGTGATTCACATAGAAAAAAATATTTATATATATTTTTTTAATAAATACATTTCTTCACATTTTCAAACAGTACATTTATATTTTGCAACAGGGCTATACATTTGTTTGTTTTTTCTCGCCTGAGTAGCCTTGTTTCACTGCCAAAAGTAAAATTAAACCATCTAATATTCAGCGAAATAACAACACAATGTCAAATACTGGTAGCCTAGTCAAATAATTAACATCCAATCACATTAACCGTTACTCTCTCGCAGGAAACCTTCACTCTTGCGCAGACATTTAGAAACGAAACATGACAATTTGAAAAATAAGCCACAGGAGTTTTCTAAGCGAGAATAAAGACGACTTTAGAGTAGTAAGACATGTATAAAAGCAATAGATACCATTAATAAGAAGGGGCTAGAAGCATCTTATATGGTGAGCTACTGAGTGGCTAGGACAGGCAAGCCCCATACTATTGTGTAGGACTTCATTCTTCCTGCTGCCGTGGATATGACTGGGACAATGCTGGGGGAAAAGGCCCAAAAAACTATACAGACAATGCCTTCATCAAACAACACTGTTTCATGATGCATCAGTGACATGGCAGGAGATGTTTTGAAACAATTACTGCTTCGCATACAAGCCAGTGAATTATATGCGTTACAGCTGGATGAGTCAACAGATGTGGCAGGCCTGGCACAGCTCCTGGTATATGTCCGTTATGTTTATGGGGGGTGAATTAAGGAAGACATCCTCTTCTGCAAACCACTGGAAACCAGGACAACATGACAGGATATTTTTAAAGTACTGGACAGCTTTGTGACATCAAATGGACTTTGCCATGACAGGGAGACATAATGGAGTGGTAACACGCGTGCAAGCAGTTGCTCCCGATGGCACTTGGATACACTGCAGCATCCACAGAGAGGCTCTTGCTGCCAAGGAAATGGTTAACTTTGTTAATATACTCTTGTGTATTTTCTGTACAATGCAATAATATGGGTAGCGACCATGTAACACTTTTACAACATACAGAAGTGCGCTGGTCATCAAGGGGCAAAGTATTGACATGTTTTTTTAAATTGAGAGACAAGCTTAGTTTTCATTACTGACCATCATTTTCACTTGTCTGACCGCTTGCATGTTGAGTTTCTCACACGACTAGCCTATCTGGGTGATGTTTTTTCTTGCCTGAATGATCTGAATCTAGGATTACAGGGACTCTCCGCAATATAGTCAATGTGCGGGACAGAATTGAGGCTATGATTAAGAAGTTGGAGCTCTTTTCTGTCTGCATTAACAACACACAGATAGTACAACATACAGGTCTTTCCATCATCGTATGATTTTTTTTGTGTGCAAATGAACTCAAACTTATGGACAATGTCAAATGTGATATAGCGAAGCACCTGAGTGAGCTGGGTGCGCAATAACGCAAGTACTTCCCCAAAACGGACGACACAAACAACTGGATTCGTTATCCTTTTCATGCCCTGCCTCCAGTCCACTTACCAATATCTGAACAAGAGAGCCTCATCAAAATTGCAACAAGCGATTCTGTGAAAATTGAATTGAATCAGAAGCCACTGCCAGATTTCTGGATAGGGCCTACGCTCAGAGTTTCTTGCCTTGGAAAATTGCGCTGTTAAGACACTGATGCCCTTTGCAACCACGTACCTATGTGAGAGTGGATTCTCGGCCCTCACTAGCATGAAAACTAAATACAGGCACAGACTGTGTGTGGAAAACTATTTAAAACTGAGACTCTCTCCAATACAACCCAACATTGCAGAGTTATGTGCATCCTTTCAAGCACAGCCTTCTCATAATTTTTTATGAACTAATAAGGTTTTATATGTAAGATGGCTAAGTAAAGAGCTAAATTATTGTATTATATTATTATTTGTGCCCTTGTCCTATAAGAGCTCTTTGTCACTTCCCGCGAGCTGGGTTGTGACAAAAACTCACACTCATTCTTATGTTTAATAAATGTATCATATAGTGTGTGTGGCAGGCTTACAATGATGGCAAAAACATTTGAGAGTGCGCTGACCCTGGTGCTAGAGGGGGTACGCAGCTGGAGGTTGAATGTTTGAAGGGGTACGGACTATAAAAAGTTTAGGAACCACTGATCTACACTGATTGAAGTGGATTTAGCAAGTGACTTCAATAATGGATTCACCTGGATTCACAGGGTCAGTCTGTCATGGAAAGAACAGGTGTTACTAATGTTTTGTACACTCAGTGTCAAATCAAATTTTATTTGTCACATGCGCCGAATACCACAGGTGTAGACTTTACCGTGAAATGCTAACTTACAAGCCCTTAACCAACAATGCAGTTTAAGAAATAGAGTAAAATAATATTTACTAAATAAATAAAAGTTAAAAAATATATATAAAAAGAATCAAAGTAACACAAGATAATTACATAACAATAACAAGAAAATATACAGATGGTACCGGTACCGAGTCAATGTGCGGAGATACAGGTTAATCTAGGTAATTTATAAAGTGACTATGCGTAGATAATAAACAGCGAGTAGCAGCAGTGTAAAAACAATGGGGGAGTGGTGTTAATTTAAATAGTCCGGGTGGCCGTTTGATTAATTGTTCAGCAGTCTTATAGCTTGGGGGTAGAAGCTGTTAAGGAGCCTTTTGGTCTATATGGGTCCTGGATGTCAGAGAGCTTGGCCCCAGTGATGTACAGGGTCGTACGCACTACTCTCTGTAGTGCCTTACGGTCAAATGCAGAGCAGTTGCCATACCAGGCAGTGATGCTACTGGTCAGGATACTCTCGATGGTGCAGCTGTAGAACTTTTTGAGGATCTGGGGACCCATGTCAAATCTTTTCAGTCTCCTGGAAAAGGTGTTGTCGTGCCCTCTTCACAACTGTCTTGGTGTGTTTGGATCATGATAGTTTGTTGGTGATGTGGACACCACGGAACTTGAAACTCTCGACCCGCTCCACTTCAGCCCCGTCAATGTTAATGGGGGCCTGTTCGGCCCTCCTTTTCCTGTAGTCCACAATCAGCTCCTTTGTCTTGCTCACATGGAGGGAGAGGTTGTTGTCCTGGCACCACACTGCCAGGTCTCTGACCTCCTCCTTATAGGCTGTCTCATCGTTTTCGTTGATCAGGCCTACCACTGTTGTGTCGTCAGCAAACTTAATGATGGTGTTGGAGTCGTGTTTGGCCACACAGTTGTGGGTGAATAGGGAGTACAGGAGTGGGACTAAGCACGTACCCCTGAGGGGCCCCAGTGTTGAGGATCAGCGTGGCAGATGTGTTGTTTCCATCCCTTATCACCTGGGGGTGGCCTGTCAGGAAGTCCAGGATCCAGTTGCAGAGGGGGGCGTTTAGTCCCAGGATCCTTAGCTTAGTGATGATTTTTGTGGGCACTATGATCCTGAATGTTGAGCTGTAGTGAATGAACAGCATTCTCACATAGGTGTTCCTTTTCTTCAGGTGGGAAAGGGCAGAGTGGAGTGCGATTGAGATTGCGTCGTCTGTGGATTTGTTGGGGTGGTATGCAAATTGTAGTAGGTCTAGGGTTTCCGGCATGATGGTGTTGATTTGAGCCATGACCAGCCTTTCAAAGCAGTTCATGGCTACCAACCTGAGTGCTACAGGGCGGTAATCATTTAGGCAGGTTACCTTCGCTTTCTTGGGCACAGGGACTATGGTGGTCAGTTTGAAACATGTAGGTAATACAGACTCGGTTAGGGATAGGTTGAAAATGTCAGTGAAGTTGTTTAAAAAAAAAAAATCGATTAACGTTTTTACTGACACAGATGTGCCTTGAAGCGAGCATAAAAGGCATTTAGATTCGTCTGGTAGGCTCGCGTCACTGGACAGCTCGCGGCTGTGTTTCCTTTTGTAGTCTGTAATATTTTTCAAGCCCTGACACATCCGACGAGCGCTAGAGCCGGTGTTTTAGGATTCAATCTTAGTCCTGTATTGATGCTTTGCTTGTTTGATGGTTCGTCTGAGGGCTTAGCAGGATTTCTTATAAGTGTCCGGATTAGTGTCCCACTCCTTGAAAGCAGCAGCTCTAGCCTTTAGCTAAGTGCGGATGTTGCCTGTAATCCATGGCTTCTGGTTGGGATATGTACGTACGGTCACTGTGGGGACAACGTTGTCGATGCACTTACTGATGAAGCCGATGACTGAGGTGGTATACTCCTCCTCCTACTTCAATGCCATTGGATGAATCCCGGAACATATTCCAGTATGTGCTAGCAAAACAGTCCTGTAGCGTAGCAACCGCGTCATCTGACCACATCTGATCACTGGTACTTCCTGCTTTAGTTTTTGCTTGTAAGCAGGAATCAGGAGGATAGAATTATGGTCCGATTTGCCAAATGGAGGGAGAGGGAAAGCTTTGTATGTCTCTGTGTGTGGAGTAAAGGTGGTCTAGAGTTGTTTTTCCCACTGGTTGCACATGTGACATGCTGGTAGAAATTAGGTAAAATGGATTTAAGTTTGCCTGCATTAAAGTCCCCGACCACTATGAGTGCCGCTTCTGGATGAGAATTTTCTTGTTTGCTTATGTCCTTACACAGCTATTTGAGTGCAGTCTTTGTGCCAGCATCGGTTTGTGGTGGTAAATAGACGGCTACGAATAATATAGATGAGAACTCTCTTGGTAGATAGTGTGGTCTATAGCTTATCATGAGGTATTCTACCTCAGGTG
Source organism: Salvelinus alpinus (assembly GCF_045679555.1). Lineage (NCBI taxonomy): Eukaryota > Metazoa > Chordata > Actinopteri > Salmoniformes > Salmonidae > Salvelinus > Salvelinus alpinus. The sequence goes on along the minus strand of NC_092106.1, from coordinate 28,435,669 downwards.
AACAATACCTCAAGACTTCTTTAATATTAGACATCGCACACGAGCAGTTATTGACAAATAGACACACACCCCACCCCTCGTCTTACCAGATGAAGCTGCTCTATCCTGAAAATGCACGGAGAAGTCAGCCAGCTCTATTTTATCGGTGTCGTCGTTCAGCCACGTCTCGATGAAACATAAGATATTACAGTTTTTAATGTCCCTTTGGTAGGATCGTCTTAATCGTAGATCGTCCAGTTTGTTTTCCAATGATTGCACGTTGGAGGGAAGTGGTGGTTTACCTACTTGTCTGCGAATTCTTACAAGGCACCCCACCCTCCTCCCTCTTTTACTCCGTCTTTTCTTCACGCTGATGACAGGGATTTGGGCTTTGTCTTGAGTCTGCAACAACGCTAAGGAAGGGGCACCACCAAGCAAACCTGTCAAACGCTGAAAACTGAACTAAAGACCTCAGTTTAAAAGCTGACAGTGTTTTTATATTATTTTATTTTATTTTGAATCTTGCGGCTCTGTTAGCAGCACTCACAGCAATTTAGCCTATCTGTCCCGGGACAGATTCCCCTGCCAGATTCTGTATAGGGGGAGCTACGCGAAAGCCCAGCTAGCCTAGCTGGCTCGGCGGTCTCAAATGGAGGCCCCTATTGAATGTTTCCAACGTTGCAGGAGCTGCGTTTACTTTGCTTTGTTCCGGGACAATGTTCCGGGACAATTGCTTGCGGAGGACTACAGGAGCGAAGTAGCTACTCTTAGCAAGCAAGTAGCAAACCTACATAAGCTACTGGGGAACCCACGCCCACCTACTTTTTATTTTTCTTCCACCCAAGTAGCCGGACGCTGCTCTGGGCTGGTGGAAGTTTCGCTGCCGTGCTAGGCAGGGCTCTCCACAGCCGACTGGCCGGTGCTAGGCAGGATTCCATCCCCGAAGGTGTCTCCCCCTTCCCTGGAGAACGGAGCTGGTCTCAACCCAACCAGCCTTGGAGGTACGCCACTCGCCGTGGAAGTCGAAGAAGGCGTCCTCTGGCAACGGGCGTCTCCATGGCGATGTTGAGCCTGGAACTGACACAGACCAGAAACAGCTTTGCCGCCCTGGATCCAGAAGTTCCGGCGCCTTCGTCCGTGGTGGCTTTCCAATCAAGATCGGATCCGGAGGTACCTGCGTCTTCGTCCTCGGCTCTGTCTCCCTCACTGGTAGCTTCTACCTCGGGTTCAGATCCTCGGAGCTCCCAGCCTCACCAGACCGTGAGGCTGCCTGAGAGACCGGCCCATAAAACATCACCTGCTGTCATCATAGGCGTGAAACATCTCGGTTCCCAATGCAAAAACCCTGTTCTACCCAGGAGCACAGGACATAACAAGGCTGTTTCCGACTGTTCTACCACAGATGCCGAGAGCTGACACTGTCGTAGTCCATGTGGGGTCAAACGACATCAGGAAGGCTAGCTCTGAACATTTGAAAATAGATTTTAAAGAACTGATTTTAGCATTAAAAGACTCCAAAAAATGGCCAATAATTTCAGGGCCAGTACCATCGTTGGGCCGCGGGTGTGAAAGATTCAGCAGACTGCTGGCAAAAATACTATCTGGCTAAAATACTACTGTAGCTCTGCTGGAGTCACTTTTATTGATAACTTTGACACCAGGATGATTTGGATGGACTCTGTCATTCTTGTAGAGTATCTTCTGTTTCCAGAAGGACTCTGTCCACGCATTTCAAGGCTGCGTTGAAACAATGACTGGTACATGATCCAAGACCAGCTCAGTTAATCCCTACCATTGTGACAATGAGTCGTCATAATGCTGCATCAAATGCACATGATTTTAGGGGCATTGGCAAACATAATGTAAGTCATTTAATTTATGTACCCCTAATTGCACTGAATACATCTGTTTATCCTACAGCTATTGTAAGCAGTAATCATGCCTATAAACAAGAATTACACTGTTAGCACTGAGGCGGTGTGCAATAGTAGGAAGACCACTTTATGCAGCTCACCCTGCACTATCAGTTCCAATGTAAATACCACAAGTAAGTCTACCTCTGATAAGCTTCCCAGTAAAGCATTAAAAACAAGCCCATATTAACATATGTAGCCTAAGAAACAAGGTCCATGAAGTCAATAACTTGCTTGTAACAGATGACATTCATATTCTGACTATCTCTGAAACTCACTTAGATAATACCTTTGATACAGTGTAGCAATACATGGTTATAACATCTACCGAAAAGACAGAAATGCCAACGGAGGCGGTGTTGCGGCCTATTTTCCGAACCACATTCCTGTAAAGCTTAGAGACGATCTAATGTTAAATACTGTTGAAGTAATATGGCTACAGGTTCATCTGCCTCACCTAAAGCCCATTCTTGTGGGAAGCTGCTATAGACCACCAAGTGTTAACAGTCAGTATCTGGATAATATGTGTGAAATGCTTGATAATGTATGTGATATCAACAGAGAAGTAGATTTTCTGGGTGATTTATATATTGTCTGACTGGCTATCATCAAGCTGCCCACTCAGGAGAAACTTCAAACTGTAACCAGTGCCTGCAACCTGGATCAGGTTGTCAGTCAACCTACCAGGGTAGTTCCAAACAGCACAGGAATTATATCATCAACATGTATTGATCACATTTTTTACTGCAGATATTTGCATTAGAGCAGTATCCAAATCCATAGGATGTAGTGATCACAATATAAAAGCCATATCTAGAAAAACCAAAGTTCCAAAGGCTGGGCCTAATATAGTGTATAAGAGGTCATACAATAAGTTTTGTAGTGATTCATATGTTGATTATGTAAATAATATTTGCTGGTCTGTAGTGTTTAATGAGGAGCAACCAGACGCCGCATTTATGAAACTACTTATTCCAGTTACTAATAAGCACGCACCCATTAAGAAAATGACTGTAAAATTGTTTAATCCCCTTGGATTGATGAGGAATTGAAAAATTGTATGGTTGAGAGGGATTTGGCAAAAGGTATGGCAATTAAGTCTGGAAGCCCAACTGATTGGCAGACGTACTGCAAATTAAGAAATCATGTGACTAAATGAAAATAAAAAGAAACTACACTATGAAACAAAGATAATTTATATAAAGAATGATAGTAAAAAGCTTTGGGGCACCTTAAATGAAATTTTGGGGAAAAAAGGCCAACTTGGCTCCTTCATTTATTGAATCAGATGGCTCATTCATCACAAAGCCCACTGATATAGCAAACTACTTTACTGACTTCTTGATTGGCAAGATAAGCAAACTTAGGGATGACATGCCAGCAACAAACGCTGACACTACACATATCGGACCAAATTATGAAAGACAAGAATTGTACTTTTGAAATCCGTAAAGTCATGGAAAATTCTGAGGGTAATAGCAGATGATATTGCCACTCCTATTTGCCACATCTTCAATTTAAGCCTACTAGAGAGTGTGTGCCCTCAGGCCTGGAGGGAAGTTAAGTCATTCCGCTACCCAAGAATAGTAAAGACCCCTTTACTTGCTCAAATAGCCGACCAATCAGCCTGTTGCCAACCCTTAGTAAACTTCGGGGGGAAAATGTGTTTGACCAGATTCAAATCTATTTTACGGTAAACAAATTGACAACAGAATTTCAGCATGATTATAGGGAAGGACACTCAACAAGCACAGCACTTACTCACACAAATGACTGATGATTGGCTGAGAGAAATTGATGTTAAAATGGTTGTGGGGGCTGTCTTGTTAGACTTCAGTACAGCTTTTGACATTATTGATCATAAGTCTGCTGCTGGAATAATGTATGTGTTATGGCTTTACACCCCCAGCTATAATGTGGATAAAGAGTTACTTGTCTAACAGAACACAGAGGGTGTTCTTTAATGGAAGCCTCTCAAATATAATCCAGTTAGAATCAGGAATTCCCCAGGGTAGCTGTTTAGGCCCCTTGCTTTTTTACATTTTTACTAACGACATGCCACTGACTTTGAGTAAAGCCAGAGTTTCTATGTATGCGGATGACTCAACACTATACACGTCAGCTACTACAGCGACTGAAATTAATGCAACACTCAATAAAGAGCTGCAGTTAGTTTGAGTGGGTGGCAAGGAATAAGTTAGCCCTAAATATTTCTAAAATTAAAAGCATTGTATTTGTAACTAAACCCTAAACCTCACCTTAATATTGTAATAAATAATGTGGAAATTGAGCAAGCTGACATGACTAAACTGCTTGGAGTAACACTAGATTGTAAACTGTCATGGTCAAAAAATATTGACGCAGTAGTAGCTAAGATGGGGAGAAGTCTGTCTATAATAAAGCGATGCTCTGCCTTCTTAACAACACTATCAACAAGGCAGGTCCTGCAGGCCCTAGTTTTGTCACACCTTGACTACTGTTCAGTTGTGTGGTCAGGTGCAACAAAAAAGGACATAGGAAAATTGCAATTGGATCAGAACAGGGCAGCACGGCTAGCCCTTGGATGTACACAGAGAGCTAATATTAATAATATGCATGTCAATCTCTCCTGGCTGAAAGTGGAGGAGAGATTGACTTCATCACTCCTTTTATTTATGAGAGGTATTGACATGTTGAATGCACTGAGCTGTCTGTTTAAACTACTGGCACATAGCTCAGACACCCATGCATACTCCACAAGACATGCCACAAGAGGTCTCTTCACAGTCCCCGAGTCCAGAACAGACTATGGGAGGCACACAGTACTACATAGAGCCATGACTACATGGAACTCTATTCCACATCAAAGTAACTGACGCAAGCAGTAAAATTAGATTTTAAAAACAGATAAAAAAACACCTTATGGAACAGCTGGGACTGTGAAGCAACACAAACATTGGCACACACACACACACTAACATGCACAATACATACACATGGATTTAATAATTTAGATATGTGGTAGTGGTGGAGTAGGGGCCTGAGGGCACACAGTGTGTTGTGAAATCTGTGAATGTATTGTAATCTTTTAAAATGGTATAAACTGCCTTAATTTTGCTGGACCCCAGAAAGAGTAGCTGCTGCTTTTTCAATTCCCTCATTTTCTTGTTGTGTATTTAACTCTCTGTTCGTCAAGGGGGGGTACTGTCATAATTTCCGCCGAAGTCGGGTCCTCTACTTGTTCGGGCGCTGGTCGGCATCGCCGGTCTTTTAGCCATCGTCGATCCACTTTTCATTTTCCATTTGTTTTGTCTTGTTTTTCCACACACCTGGTTACAATTCCCTCATTTTCTTGTTGTGTATTTAACGCTCTGTTCCCCCCATGTCTTTGTGTGGGATTGTTTATTCTAGTGCTTGTGCACGTTCCCCGTGAGCGCACGACGGGTTATTTTTGTGCCCATTTATCTTGTTGTTCTGGATGCCGTTGGTTTTGCTTAATAAATCTCTGGTTATTACCCAGTTCTGCTCTCCTGCGCCTGACTTCTCTGCCGCCAATTATGCACCCCGCTACATGGGGATCCATAATAAATACAAATATAAAAGCAGTACTCATTAAAGAAAAAGACATTGTCCAGTTCGAGGTGAGTAATCGCTGTTCTGATGTCCATCAGCTCTTTTCGGTTACAAGAGACAGTAGCAGCAACATTATGTACAAAATTAGTTACAAACAATGCATAAAAATTAACAAAATAGCACAGTTGGTTAGAAGCCCGTAAAATGGCAGGCATCCCCTCCGGCGCCATTACTATATGTAGAGTTGAAGTCGGAAGTTTACATTCACTTAGGTTGGAGTCATAAAAACTAGTTTTTCAACCACTCCACAAATTTCTTGTAAACAAACTATAGTTTTGGCAAGTCGGTTAGGACATATACGGTGTTCATGACACAAGTAAGTTTTCCAACAATTGTTTACAGACAGATTATTTCACTTATAATTCACTGTATCACATTTCCAGTGGGTCAGAACTTTACATACACTAAGTTGACTGTGCCTTTAAACAGCTTGGAAAATTCCAGAAAATGATGTCATGACTTTAGAAGCTTTGGATGGGCTAATTGACATAATTTGAGTCAATTGGAGGTGTACCTGTGGATGTATTTCAAGGCCTACCATCAAACTCAGTGCCTCTTTGCTTGACATCATGCGAAAATCAAAAGAAATCAGCCAAGACCTCAGAAACAAATTGTAGACCTCCACAAGTCTGGTTCATCCTTGGGAGCAATTTCCAAATGCCTGAAGGTACCACGTTCATCTGTACAAACAATAGTATGCAAGTATAAACACCATGGGACCATGGACCCGTCATACCACTCAGGAAGGAGTCGCGTTCTGTCTCCTAGAGATGAACGTACTTTGGTGCGAAATGTGCAAATCAATCCTAGAACAACAGCAAAGGACCTTGTGAAGATGCTGGAGGAAACGGGTACAAAAATATCTATATCCACAGTAAAACGAGTCCTATATCGACATAACCTGAAAGGCCGCTCAGCAAGGAAGAAGCCACTGCTCCAAAACTGCCATAAAAAAGCAAGACTACAGTTTGCAGCTGCACATGGGGACAAAGATCGTACTTTTTGGAGAAATGTTCTCTGGTCTGATGAAACAAAAATAGAACTGTTTGGCCATAATGACCATCGTTATGTTTGGAGGAAAAAGGCGGAGGCTTGCAAGCCGTTAGAACACCATCCCAACCGTGAAGCACGGGGGTGGCAGCATCATGTTGTGGGGGTGCTTTGCTGCAGGAGGGACTGGTGCACTTCACAAAATAGATGGCATCATGAGGTAGGAAAATGATGTGGATATATTGATGCAACATCTCAAGACTTCAGTCAGGAAGTTAAAGCTTGGTCGCAAATGGGTCTCCCAAATGGACAATGACCCCAAGCATACTTCCAAAGTTATGGCAAAATGGCTTAAGGACAACAAAGTCAAGGTATTGGAGTGGCCATCACAAAGCCCTGACCTCAATCCTATAGAACATTTGTGGGCAGAACTGAAAGAGCATGTGCGAGCAAGGAGGCCTACAAACCTGACTCAGTTATACCAGCTCTGTCATGAGGAATGGGCCAAAATTCACCCAACTTATTGTGGGAAGCTTGTGGAAGGCTACTCAAAACATTTGACCCAAGTTAAACAATTTAAAGGCAATGCTACCAAATACTAATTGAGTGTATGTAAACTTCTGACCCACTGGGAATGTGGTGAAAGAAGTAAAAGCTGAAATAAATCATTCTCTCTACTATTATTCTGACATTTCACATTCTTAAAATAAAGTGGTGATCCTAACTGACCTAAGACATGGAATTTTTACTCTGATTAAATGTCAGGAATAGTGAAAAACTGAGTTTAAATGTATTTGGCTAAAGTGTATGTAAACTTCCGACTTCAACTGTACCTAACAATACACATAAAAATGAAGAAGTTAAGAAATATTAGAATGTTGTTATTGTACCCTCTAAGTGGCTGTTAATGGAACGTGTGTATGTGGTATGTAAATTATGGATCAGCAGTGTATGCCAAAGTCAAGAGTTGGGAAAGAGAACTGGTGCCTAATAGGGGTTCAACTCCACAGGAGCTACACTTCATTCAAAATAAATGTGTCATCAAAGACATTTGCCGTTCTGGTTCCTCCTTGTCCATTAAAACTCCATATTTCTCAGGTCCCACTGCTTACTGTGACTGCTGAAAGCCTTTGTGCTTCTGATGTGGAGGAGGCAGTTGGAGCCAGACATGTCAGACTGTGATTTATTACACACCACCTCGCTATCACTTGGTCTTGGCTCCTCTTCCCTATCACTTCTGTCATCCTGTCGCCAAGATGTTGTGGTTGGCCAGGGCTGCAGGAGCAACGTGCAAATTATGCAGCGTTGTTGAATGGAACATTTCCTTTTTTATTCCGGAAACCTCTTTTTAGGTCCTCTGAATAATGACAAAGCGTCAAAAAAAACCTTTAGAATCCTGTTAAATGAACTCTACCTGTTTGATACTTCTACGGAATTTAGAGGTATGTGTTAGGTGGGTGAAATTTTGGCAAACGGGACAACGTGTCTAGAAGTCTCTTGTGAATGTCTCACTCAATAATGTATTGACTGAACGTCTGTGGCATACTGTCAATACTGTCTATACACACCATTATATACATACATATTTATATTCCGCACTCTGACATTGCTCGTTCTGATATTTCTTTATTTTTATTTTGGGTATTTGTGTGTATTGTTAGGTATTACTGTACTATTAGAGCTAGAGCTAAAAACATAAGCAATTCACTGCACCTGCGATAACATCTGCAAAATATGTGTACGCGACCAATAACATTTGATTTGATCCCATATCAAGACCCCAGGTGATTGTCTCAGAGTGTTAAGCAATGACCTTTCTCTCGACAGCATCTCGCCCCCTCCTCGCTAAAGGCGTATCTGTCTTCTGCTTCTGTTGTGGAAGGGTTATCTCATCTGACAACTTCCTGTTTCCCATTTCCTCACAGTGATTGAAGCCCTCTCTTTGTGGCACCAAAGCCTCACCAAATCAATGGTGGCCAATTGTTTCCAAAAAACGTTTCACAATAGATAACAGGCCTTATATTGTTTTTTTATTGATTGCATCACATGCAATGACTTGTAGCTTTTACCCTTTTAAGGGATGGATGAGATTTGATTTAGACTATGCCATATAAGAGTTATTGAAAAATAATAATGCTACAAACCTAATAGCCAGGTAAATAGATGAATGCAGGGATGGTGTGCATAACAGATCACAGTGAAAATATGATTACACTGAAAGGCCTGAAACTTGTACTTCAAAGCCACATGACTGAATAAATGTTATGTTTATGGATTAGTCTTCAGTACAGTCAGGCCATGGCCGGATGCTCCTATTGTAATGCTACACGATGCTCTGTTGTGCTAATGTAGATAGGGATAATGTCTGGGTCAGGCTCTGTTGAAATAGACCCTTTCTGGTTGCTTTTGGGCTCCTTTGTCAGCTGTGAAAACAAGATGAGATGGGAAGAGGTCTTGTTTGCAGAGGGGCACAGAGTCCACTCCCTGTCCCATGGAATCACCCCTATTGGAAGTCTGGGGGCCACTGGGCTTGGCGCCACTGTGAGTTCATTGTGTGAGGCTAAGTTAATACACAAACTAAACGTAGACTTGGACAGATTTGAGAGTGAGGGCCACCATATTGTTTTACTTGGTACTTGGATATATTCCCTGTGGTCCTCATGCTTCTTTAATATCTACAGATGTTTTGAACGATCAATGAATTATTTGAATCAGACTTCACTCTTATTCGTACATTATTGTATACCATTGATCTTCTGCTTCTTTATACATTTTACATTTACATTTTAGTCATTTAGCAGACGCTCTTATCCAGAGCGACTTACAGTAGAGTGCATACATTTTATTACATTTGTTTTTTTTTTACATACTGAGACAAGGATATCCCTACCGGCCAAACCCTCCCTACCGTCCAAACCCTCCCTAACCCGGACGACGCTATGCCAATTGTGCGTCGCCCCACGGATCTCCCGGTTGCGGCCGGCTGCCGGCTGCGACAGAGCCTGGGCGCGAACCCAGAGACTCTGGTGGCGCAGCTAGCACTGCGATGCAGTGCCCTAGACCACTGCGCCACCCGGGAGATTCCATTATAAGCAGCTTTAGTGAGTGAGTCGGTGATGACGCTACTGCCCCAAGCACTGGATTCAAAGCCTGCTTCTCAAAATGTTGTTTTTAAGAGCTGCAGCATCTGGCTGTCGTGCTTGGCCCGCTGGCAGAATATGATCCCTTTTTTAATTCACATCATGTGCACAATCTGAGAACACTTGCTTTACCTTAGACACAGTAAAGAGAAACTAATGTGTGCATGCCGTGTGTATGTTTTTAAATTCTCAAAATAGCAATGTATGTGTGCCTGTGTGCAGCTTTTGCCCTCTGACATGGCTGTAGCTAGGGCTGGCGCTATTAATGTATAACTGTGTAGCCTAACCGGTGGTTCTGGGTGAAGACTGTCATGACAATAAAACTACCCATTATAACCATTACATTTTTTGTGGGACGAACAGCTGACTGAAGACGGAACTGCCAGGCATTCGTGTGGATGAGTTTGTTTCTGCTGTTACATGGACTCTACAAGGTGATGAAACTTTGTTGCTCCTTGCTGAAACAAGCAAGGTGTTGTAACAAACACATCTTTGGTTGCTTAGGCAACACCCCCCTCCCTGCAGCAGCAGAACAGTCAGGAGCGGGGGAGAGGAGAAAATGTGTTTTTTATGGTGACCGCGGTCATTTGGCTGACCATTAACCGTCATCCAAAATTCCATGACCGTCACAACCCTAGCCAGAGCCGGCTCTAAGGGATGGCAATGCTGGGCATGGACCCCCCCCCAGATAGAATTTGTGCCCCCCACACACACACACACAGTTTTGTTCCCTCATGAACATAACAAATGATATATGAATTACAGTTTTGCCAATGTAGAAAACATTGTCAGGCCTGACAGTAGCGCAGACCGGGACAGAGGCTATGCTGGGTGTGCGCTCATGATCTGAGGAGGGGGGATGAAATAATGTCATATTTAGTAGTTAAAAATGGAGGGTTTTTTTTCTCAGAGGGAAAAAGTTATTCACTTTTCCAGACAGCTACAGCTAATAATAGGCTAGCTACTAGCTTCGTTAAGTGTTGGTAGCGGCTAGCTGAATAATTATAGCTGGTTAATCAGCATGGATATCCAAAAATGTCTGGGCACTGCCAAGAGCAACAGAGGACCACCATGTCGAGTGCGATGCCGAGCTCACATAGCAGCCTGCTGGCCCAACCACCGAGGTTGAGGATCCTAGCAGCCCACGCTGCCTGTTGACCAACAAGATCTAGACGAGCCAGGGCTTAGCACCAACAGTACGAGGGTAACATCACAACAAGCACCTGCACCTCCGTTACCCCAGCCACTAGTACCTGACGACATGTTGGATCTAACCAAAACTTACCAGGGGAAGCAGAGTTTATTGGTTCTTGCAAAGTGAAATCGAACCACAGCTAGCAACAACAAATGGACTTCGCTCAGTGTTCTTCAAAGATACGGCAGGTCTTTGTCAGCAATGCCGACTGTGCTGTTGGCACTGAAACATGGATTTGTGCGAAAATATTTGGATTTGTTCGAAAATTCCTTCACTTGGAAGAACGTATAGCAGTGAACACAGATGCAGCATGTTACATCAACGAAAAGCCCAAATTGTCCAGCTGGCATTTGAGAGCGACCTAACAAGTACATTTCGTCAGGAAGTTGAATGGAATCAAACTTCTCATGAGGTTCAACACCGCATGGAGGAGGCTGCAACTCGTCTAAATAGTAAGCTACAACCTTTATGGCTCTGGCCACCATGCCAGCATTATACATTTATTGGTTTTCCCTCACTGGTTGTTTGGCTGATTTTTAAATGTAATGTATAGTTTAGGCATTTTGCTTTTTACTTCAATGCATCCTTTAGATTTATCTGTGATTCTTAATGTCATTTCTTGCTTTTGCGGATCTAATTGCTTTTGATAGATATAGAGCTTTGCGTTATTTGACGGGTATAGGGACAATGACCATTAATTGTGTTCTAAAATTGACAGAGCATCTAACGTTATCTTTTCATTGTGCTGACTCGTTCTGTCCATGGTTCTGAATCAATGATTACGGTGTGTGCTGTTTTAACTTCTTATAGCTGCAGGGGCAGTATTGAGTAGCTTGAATGAAAGGTGCCCAGAGTAAACTGCCTGCTCCTCAGTCCCAGTTGCTAATATATGCATATTATTACTAGTATTGGATAGAAAACACTCTGAAGTTTCTAAAACTGTTTGAATGATGTCTGTGAGTATAACAGAACTCATATAGCAGGCAAAAACCTGAGAAGAAATCCAAACAGGAAGTGGGAAATCTGAAGTTGGTCGATTTTCAACTCATCGCCTATCGAATACACAGTGGGATATGGATCAGTTTGCACTTCCTACAGCTTCCACTAGATGTCAACAGTCTGTAGAACCTTGTCTGTTGCCTCTACTGTGAAGTGGGGCCGAAGGAGACAGGAATGAGTCAGGTCTGCCATGAGCTGACCATGCTCTGACCATGCGCGTTCACATGAGAGGGAGCTCGGTTCCATCGCACATCTGAAGTTTATGGAATTGTCCGGTTGGAACGTTATTGAAGATTTATGTTAAAAACATCCTAAAGATTGATTCAATACATCGTTTGACATGTTTCTACTGACTGTTACGGAACGTTTTGACATTTCGTCTGCTTTTAGTGAACGCACTTCCTGACTTTGGATTTGTTTACCAAACACGCTAACAAAAATAGCTATTTGGACATAAATGATGGACATTACCGAACAAAACAAACGTTTCTTGTGGGAGTCCTGGGAGTGCATTCCAATGAAGATCAGCAAAGGTAAGTGAAGATTTATAATGCTATTTATGAGTTTTGTTGACTGCACAATTTGGCGGGTAACTGTATGGCTTGCTTTTGTGGCTGAACGCTGTTCTTAGATTATTGAATATTGTGCTTTTGCCGTAAAGCTTTTTGAAATCTGACACAGCGGTTGCATTAAGAACAAGTGTATCTTTAATTCTATGTAAAACATGTATCTTTCATCAAAGTTTATGCATTTCTGAACATTTCTGAACCAATGTAAACTGAGGTTTTTGGATATAAATATAAACTTTATCGAACAAAACATATATGTATTGTGTAACATGAAGTCTTATGAGTGTCATCTGATGAAGATCATCAAAGGTTAGTGATTCATTTTATCTCTATTTCTGCTTTTTGTGACTCCTGTCTTTGGCTGGAAAATGGCTGTGTTTTTCTGTGATTTTGCGGTGACCTAACATAATCGTTAGTTGTGCTTTCGCTGTAAAGCCTTTTTGAAATCAGACACTGTGGTGGGATTAACAAGAAGTGTATCTTTAAAATGGTGTGAAATACTTGTATGCTTGAGGAATTTTAATTATGAGATTTCTGTTGTTTGAATTTGGCGCCCTGCACTTTCACTGGCTGTTGTCATATCGATCCCGTTAACGGGATTGCAGCAATAAGACGTTTTTAATGTGCATATCTTGGGCTACCAGTCTTCGTGGGGCTTCTCTTCAACATTACATGTGTATATGGCTGCATTTCCGACAGACCTCCATTTTGTATGTATGACCAATACTGTGTGTAGCCTACTAAAACAAGGAGGCAAACTTTCCCTCTATCATTAATTTGCATTACACAGTCATTGTATGATGGGCTACTGTAAAAGTGATGTCATTGTGCACAATAATTTGCTTTTATGAAAATATTGCGCACCTGGAGGAGTGGCGGCTTGGTTATGCTCATTGTGTAGTGTCACAAATTGGACAGAAATGTAGCCTATATAGTTATTATTGTAGTTTAAGCTATGAAGCCTGGAAGAATCCTGTCGCGCTGATCTGTGGCGTGTTTGGTAGGCTCAAATGAATTGTAGCTACGGTTGCATTTTGGATACACATGCAGTAGTGGGGCGCATATCTTGTGTAAAGTGACGGTTGTTTGATGTGTACGGCTACATTTCAGGATATTTTTGTACTTTTGAACAGTAGTAGAACCAATCTATCTTTGTGTTATTTGGGCTCTGAATCAATTTTAGGCATGTCTTCTTGGAGCTGGGTCTGGCACTAGCTGGGTCTGGTACTAGCTGTAGTCTAAGTGGGTGTCTTGGATCTATCTGGCTCTCTCATGCAGATGGCTGGCATAACAGCCGTTGCATCCCGAGAGCTAATAAGGGTGAGTTTATTGTCATTATTGTTGTGCCTTGAGAGTGGGGGAGGGGGATTTCCATTTCTGCCTTAGTCTTTCTGCCCCTCTGAAGAAAAGTGGGCCTCACTCTCTTCAAATGGCTGTTGAACACATGTGAAAGGCGCAGGGCAGGACTGTGAACTAGCTGGTCTTGTTGGGAGAATAAATGGCAGAGCATAGATGGAGGGAAGAGACTATAGTTAGACTAGCCAAGACTCAATGGACTTTCAGTCACGTGTCTGTGAAGATGTAGGCCTATAGAGTATTGACACGGACAGTCTTACCATTTCTGTGGGAGATTTAGTAAGAAACTACAGAGAAGATTTTCATTCTTGTGTTTTACAGCCACTTGAGTGTGGATTTATCATAGCTGAAATTATATTTTCTCCCGTAAATTAGAGATGTATAAATGGAGCTTTCTGGCCCTAAATAATGTGATAGTCTAGCAGCAGTGGTCAACACAGGAGATTAGAATGTCCCACCTACAGTAGGATGGCCCCAGATGGAATGCAGGGGTCTGGTTGTCATGGGGACAGACAAGCCTGGGACTCGTAACCGTGTTGGGAGATGGAGCCTACCATCTGAGAAGACTGTAACCCTTGAGTAATGAGATCTGTTCTCCACTACATAGGTAGGCTATTTAGAGAGGAGATGAATTTAATTTTTTTAATGTATTTTTCTGTTGTCATCATGTTCCTACATATTGAAACCCAGATTAATTCATGATCATCCCCTCCTCCATTTTCTGCTTAACTGTGTTAATGTAGGCCAGTTTAAAGGGCTCCAGCATCAAAGTGAATGACTGGCTACATTTAGTCATTCAGAGTATGTTGCTCCACATAGATTACACTCATCTAAAGTAACTATCAGATGGTGACTTCCTAGTACTCTTTTGTATTTGTTCTTCGTACCTGCTCTAGCACAATGAATATGATGGATGGAAGGTAAGCCCAGCTCCGGTGACCAGGGTTGCGCTGCTGTTTCCTTTTTGTTCACTGTGTGTTGGGAGACAGCCACCACCACACATACAGGCCCAGGAGGATGAAGAACAATGGATTCCATGCTAAATATAGCAGGTTCTTAGGTGCAGATGAATATGGTTTTGTTGATGTGAAGAGGTCTGTGTGTGAAGGAGAGAGGAGTCTGTGGCTGGGCCTGGGTTCTTTGCTGAGATGCGCACGCTTAGGCCTTGATATACATAATCAACTTTCTGCAAAAAATATGCAGATTTCCATCATCTTGGGATGCTGGTACAAAAATAGGGATTTTGAGCCCAAAAGAAGGAAGCTATAATATGTATTTTCGATAGGGAAATGTTTACAAGTAGGGGGTGATTTTGGTCCCATAATGCTGACAGTTATTCTACATGTATTTTTATAGCCCGGAGATGGATCAGATGCATAATTTATAATATTATCAGCATTCTTTACTGGAAAGTTGGGGGATTGAGCCTTTGTAGTCATCACTGATTGTATCCAAGCGTTTAGTAGTCATAAGGAAGAATTATGATGTTTCTGGCATGATAATGTGAAGACATGACAAGGTGTTCTATCATAAAGCGCTTTATCATATTGTCTGACATCCTGTTTCCTGGCTGGCCAGTGACGTCCTTGCCTGGGGAGCCCAGTGTCCCAATCTGCCGGCGTGAAGGTAACTCGCCCTTTCAGCAGCACGTACTCTGTACGTTCGAATGTGACCTCAACAGACCAGACCACACAAGCTACAGAGGGTAACATGGTAGAAACAACTATGGGCAGAAACCCACTTTAATAAGTTCTGCTTAACTGGCATTATGACTGACATCTCCCATTGACATCTACAGGCTTAAAGAGTTGATGGATAATGTAGGTCAAAGTGAAACACTTTCTAATTTCCTAGCTAGCTAGCTAACAAGCTTGTGTGTGCAGAGCAGCACTAGTTAAAAATACGTATTTTTGTAGTTAATAAATTCTGTAGTGTCCTTAACTAGCATTAAAAAAGTTAATACATTCTTCTCTAATTAAATATCTCTCTCTTTAATTTCTGAATCACACTTGTAACGTTGTCAGTAGGCTACAGTAACCTATGTTTCAGAGGGGGAGGGGCAGGTAAGGGGGATACCTAGTCAGTTGTACAACTGAATGCGTTCATCTGAAATGTGTCTTCCGCATTTAACCCAACCCCTCTGAATCAGAGAGGTGCGGGAGGCTGCCATAATCGACATCCATGTCTTCGGCGCCCGGGGAACAGTGGGTAAACTGCCTTGCTCAGGGGCAGAACGATTTTTACCTTGTCAGCTCGAGGTTTCGATCATGCAACTTTTCAGTTACTGGCCCAGCACTCTAACCACTAGGCTACCTAGGAAGCATACACAACCACGCGCGCACACACTGCCAAAGATTTTCAGCTGGCATGCAGACGCAGCAATACGTTTCTGAGTGACAGATGAGGGCTTTGCATATGCACTTTGTTGCCATTTTTGTGGGACAAGAAAAAAATGCCTGGAACATAAAATACCGTTATTAACCGGTTCCCATGCTCTTCAAATAAAGGTTATCTTCCGGAACAGTATAGATCACTTTCGTTTCCGGTTCTGATTCGGTTTATCTAATCATTTTCTGTTTTTTTGGTTCTGTTCCCTGAACCGGTTCCAACCCCTGGCTCCTATAAACTTGACGTTGGTGCTCATGGGTCCTGTTACAGGCTTTGGATTTACCATTTATGTTTTGAGCTTGGACTTTAGCAAGTATAGCTTGTTAGCACATAGGACACACCGATTTGTGTCACCTCGTTGGTCAGTATGTGTTACATCTGTGCTGGTTGCCATCTCCTTGGTGGGAAGGTGTTTCACCTGTGGTGGCCCAGGTGCTATTTAAGAGTGGCTGGCTTAGTGCTCCAGTTGTCTTGAGATAAGTAGAGGGTCAACACCTTTAGTTGACTCTCCCTATCTGATTTCCTTTGTCTGATTTCACAGATTTTTGTTTTGCTCCACCTTTTTGGTTTGTTTCCTGTCTTCAAGTTTGGTGTGGGTGTTTCTTTTGTTTACCTCTTCTTGATCAAATGTACTGGGCAGTCATGGTGGGTGTCTTTTTAGTTTCCAGTTGTTGTTGTTGCTAGTCAACTTTCAGTGGACACTCCCATGAGTGTCTTTCAGAACCCCCTTTGTTGGGTTGTTGTCAGTGACTCTTTGTTATTTCCTCTTTCTGTATGAGCAACATTTTTTGGTTTTCTTGCTGGGGAATGTAACAGTCCTTTTACATGGAAATGACCTGCCTTCCCTCTGACTGTCTACTGCAGAGAGGATGCACAGGACACCAGGTGAAACATAGTCATGTGCAGCACTGGTTTCAATAGTCCTCTTGGACAATGCCTTTTGAGATTAGGTACCTTCCTTGGGATAATCCACTTTACAGCAAAGTTTCCACAACCGTGAGAAGACCCGCTGTCTCAGTCTCACACGCACACACTATCATCAGTGCCAAGGCGTGATGACCCTGTTTACATCAGAGCCGGTCTCCATGTAAAAGAGAGGAGGGCGAAGTGACGGACTCTGTCTGTGCTGCTGGACGGGGCCTGGCACTACCATGTGGGTTGGGCTGGCACTGGATGCATTGTTCCCCCATCGTAGCCAGGGATTTCTCTTCCCAGCACTACAGGGACAGAGAAGAGGGAGGGAGGGCGAGGGGGAGAGTAGTGATAGCTATTAACCAGAGCATCGAAAGGACACTCCAGTTCCTCTCAGAGGACCCTTACATTTTTTAAATTCTTCCCCCCTGGCCTCTTTCTTGTAATGGAAACCAGGATGAGGAAAATCCAGGTACTTGGACCCAGAGATGACTCCTAGCTATAGTCCTAGTCAGGGATTCTATAGTCCTAGTCAGGGATTCTGGCACTTGTCAGGGATTCTGTGAACTAAACCGTCACTGCAACTCTGCTCTCTGTTTCAGCTGTGGAGAGGTAACCCGAAGGTAAAGGATCTTGTTTCCTATTCTAGTGTTTACTCTGCATAGCATAAACTTTTATAACTAGCAATGTAAATACACTACATGGCTGCTCGTTGAACATCTCATTCCAAAATCATGAGCATTAATATGGAGTTGGTCCCCCCTTTGCTTCTATAACAGCCACCACTCTACTGGGAAGGCTTTCCACTAGATGTTGGATCATTGCTGCGGGGACTTGCTTCCATTCAGCCACAAGCGTGTTAGTGAGGTCGGGAACTGATGTTGGGCGATTAGTCCTGGCTCGTGGTTGGCATTCCAATTCATCCCAAAGGTGTTCGATGGGGTTGAGGTTAGGGCTCTGTGCAGCCCAGTCAAGTTCTTCCACACCGATCTCGACAAACCATTTCTGTATGGATCTCGCTTTGTGCACTGGGGTATTGTCATACTGAAACAGGAAAGGGCCTTCCCCAAACTGTTGCCACAAAGTTGGAAGCACAGAATCGTCTAGAATGTCATTGTAAGCTGTAGAGTTAAGATTTCCCTTCACTGGAACTAAGGGGCCTAGCCCGAACCATGAAGAACAGCCCCAGACCATTATTCCTCCTCCACCAAACTTTACAGTTGGCACTATGCATTGGGGCAGGTAGCGTTCTCCTGGCATCCGCCAAACCCACATTCTGCCATCGGAATGCCAGATGGTGAAGCGTGATTCATCACTCCACTTACTGCGTTTCCACTGCCCCAGAGTCCAATGGCGGTGAGCTTTACAGCACTCCAGCCAATGCTTGACATTGTGCATAGTGATCTTAGGCTTGTGTGCGTGCGGCTGCTTGGCTGTGGAAAGCCATTTCATGAAGCTCTAGACAAACAGTTCTTGTGCTGACTTTGCTTCCAGAGGCAGTTTGGAACTCGGCAGTGAGTGTTGCAACCGAGGACAGACAATTTTTACGAGCTACATGATTCAGCACTCGGTGGTCCCGTTCTGTGAGCTTGTGTGGCCCACCACTTCATGGCTGAGCCATTGTTGCTCCTAGACGTTTCCACTTCACATTAACAGCACTTAAAGTTGACCAGGGCTGCTCTAACAGTGCAGAAATGTTCTGACCTGACTTGTTGGATAGGTGGCATCCTATGACAGTTCCACGTTGAAAGTCACTGAGCTCTTCAGTACGGGCCATTCTACTGCCAATGGTTGTCTATGGAGAGTGCATGGCTGTGTGCCTAATTTTATACACCTGTCAGCAACGGTGTGGCTGAAATAGCTGAATCCACTAATTTGAAGGGGTGCCCACATACTTTTGGCCATGTAGTGTATGTATCAAGTTTGACTCCAGGCAACAACCAGATGTTTGGTTATTGAGAACCCATGTTAACGTGTAGCCTAGGTGTGAGCTCCCATAACAACTCAAAGGTTCAGAATTTGACATTACCCTTAGCCAAGGGGTTTTAAACAAATGTGTCCAGCTTGCTAATAATCACCTAAATGAAAGCTCTACAGTTAGGGAGCAAAAAGGATAGAGGACAATTTGTTTGCACATTTTTTGCTGATGTTGATGGCAAGGAAATATAACTCGTTTTCAGTGCGGCCCTACAGACCTCGGCCAAAGGTAGCCCCCAGGGGGAAATGAATTTGAAATCCCTGCCTAGCCTCTGAGAATCTGACAGGTCTGCAACTGAATGTAGGCTTAAACCAGGCTAACAGTTGTGGAATGGGGCATTTTTGTAAGCTCCGTCAAGCATGACCAGACCATGGAGTGCATGACAGACCTTGGAGTGCATGTCAGCCAATGCTCAACATCCAGAGAGCTGGTAGATGGCCAGTCGGAAGGTCAATAGGTCACAGACTAGTATGTTGCATGACACTTAATGTTCGAGCCATTGGTTTAGAATGGGTCTAAGCTCAAAACATTTTGAAACGGACTGTTTGGAGTTTTCCTTGATATTCATCTGACACATTTCTGTGGTGCCTTTTTGAAAAACTGTCCGCATTTGCTTTTAGTGGTTAAATGGAAAGAATTTCACAGTGGTTTGAATGCCATGAAAGGAATATCTGTTTGTGTCAATGTCAAGTGAATCCCCAGTAAAAAATCCATTCACTTATATCCATGTATTGTTTGCTGGTTATGAAAAACCAGTCCATCAGTTGAGTAGTCCAAGGTCATCCAGACACATTGACCCCTCTGTCACCAGGCTTAATTCTCGCAAGGTCCTTCAATTGTGTCAGAGAGAAAAAAAGGGACAGCTAAGCAAGCCCATGCTAAATGCATCACAGATCTTCATGTGGGTAATCCTCATTCACCAATGGCACCTTGCTTTGCTCTTGCTGCATGTTTTTTTTTACTGCTCTCGAGTGCTTGTCCTGGTTTGTGGTGGCTGGCTGGTTCTGGTTGATTTTCTGCTGCAGCTGTCACTCCCTCCATGCCCTTACCCAGCCGTTCCAGTAGCATCTCAGTCAGTCAGTCAGTGGTCTAGTTGGTCTCATAGACGTCCATTAGACTAATCTGCCATGGCCTGATGTCGTCCAAAGTAAGCTGGGGGTTAATCTGGGCACCAGTTTGTGCTTGTTGTATAGATTAGTGTGTGTGTTGCTCGTCCCCCCCACTGCTTGGCACACAAATTCATGGCGTCTGTTAGCAGCAGCTTGGCCATCCATCCTACTTTCTCTGGACTGGATGTGTGTAGGCCAATGTTTGGGTTCCTCCTTCAGGCCTGGTTGGCAGAACGTTTGTTCCTCTATGGCTCTTATTTGTCTCTGGGAGAAAGAAACAGGCTTTGTTTTAGAAACTGGAAAGTGAGACTGCAACTGTATATCCTAGCCTTGTTGGTGAGTTGGATTATGGGCGTATAACGTGATTCAAAATATGATATTCTCCTACAGTGCTGGCCATGTAAAGTTTCACCTTTTCATTCAAATGCCAACTGTTTAGTCTACAGACGTTGTCTGGGTTGCCATGGTAATGCCTGGCAAGGTTGAGCAGAAAGGCAGAGTGGGGACACAGTCCATCTTTCCCCATGAGATACCCTCTTGGACAAGGCCATGTCAAATCTTGTGGAACCATGTCAGTTTTCCCTATTCTATTTCAATGGCTCTGGGGCTGTAGCCTTTTAGCCAGTAGTTGTATTGAGCCTAGGTGCTTTATTGGGATTGGAGCCTAGGTGATTTCTTCTCAGTAGAGCCTAGGTGATTGCTTGCATTCTGTCCAAGGTGGCTTAGCAGTTCAGACGTCTTTTTCCGTATTGTCGTGTCGTGTCCTGTATATATATATATTTACACCTTTTCTTCGCATATCTTTTATTTATTTTATTATCCAAGAACTCAACTACAAAAGCTTTCCTGCAAAAGCTTTCCTGCAACCCGCTTCACCAATTACAAAAAGTATTATTTACCTCAATCTGAAAATCCATCGTGGAAGCTAGCCAGGGGCTAATTCAGAAGCTAGCCTGAAAGCTAACCAGAAGCTACTCCGATAGCTAGCCAGAAGCTAATCTGTAGCTGCCCCGAAATTAGCCGGTTTGCTGGCTAGCGTTGGTGTTTCAGCTGCCCACGTTTTGTGGTCATCAGCTATTCCTTTAGCTCGATAATCTACCGGCACTTTTGTGCAACGCGACTCGGACCGGAGCATTCCGGGACTTTTTTCTCTCAGTTTCCCCGGATTCCAGCCGCAGGCTCTGGACACTTGCACCTTGATTTCGCAGCTAGCTAGCTGCATACCGTGTGACTATTGGCTTACGTCGACCCCGGAGCAAACTCAAATCATGCTGGAGCTAGCCAGCTGAGGAGTTCCATCACCATCCGGACCCGTTTCTTTTGTTGCTGCTGCAGATACGGAACCCCACCGGGCCTTCACGACTGACTGCCGCGACTGACTGCCGACGTTATCTGCCCGAGGGATTTATCCAACCGGCACCTCCGTCCCGACGTTACCTGAACGCTCATCTGAGGCCCGCTAATCGTTAGCTGTCTTATCGGCTGCTATCTGAACAAAACCCCACTACACGGAACCTACCGACGGAAACGCACGAGGTATCTACAAACAGACCTCCATCCTATGCTGCTACCGATAGCCATATACCCGGCCAGCTGTCTGGATCGCCACGACCCCAACCAACCTCTACTCACTGGACCCTTATTGATCACTCGATTAAGCATGCCTCTCCTTAATGTAAATATGCCTTGTCCATTGCTGTTCTGGTTAGTGTTTATTGGCTTATTTCACTGTAGAGATTCTAGCCCTGCTCTCTATACCATATCCAACCTCTCAGTTCCACCACCCACATATGCGATGACATCACCTGGTTTCAATGATGTTTCTAGAGACAAGATCTCTCTCATCATCACTCAATACCTAGGTTTACCTCCACTGTATTCACATCCTACCATACCTTTTGTCTGTACATTATTCCTTTAAACTATTTTATCGCCCCCAGAAACTTCCTTTTACTCTCTGCTCTAGTAGCTCTAGGCGACCAATTCTCATAGCTTTTAGCCGTACCCTTATCCTACTCCTCCTCTGTTCCTCTGGTGATGTAGAGGTGAATCCAGGCCCTGCAGTACCTGGCTCCACTCCTATTCCCCAGGCGCTCTCTTTTGATGACTTCTGTAACCGTAATAGCCTTGGCTTCATGCATGTTAACATTAGAAGCCTCCTCCCTAAGTTTGTTTTGTTCACTGCTTTAGCACACTCTACCAACCCGGATGTTTTAGCCGTGTCTGAATCCTGGCTTAGAAAGACCACCAAAAATTCAGACATTTTCATCCCCAATTACAAGATTTTCAGACAAGATAGAACGGCCAAAGGGGGCGGTGTTGCAATCTACTGCAAAGACTGCCTGCAGAGTTCTGTTATACTATCCAGGTCTGTTCCCAAACAATTTGAACTTCTACTTTTAAAAATCCACCTCTCTAAAAACAAGTCTCTCACCGTTGCCGCCTGCTATAGACCACCCTCTGCCCCCAGCTGTGCTCTGGACACTATATGTGAACTGATTGCCCCCCATCTATCTTCAGAGCTCGTGCTGCTAGGCGACCTAAATTTGAACATGCTCAACACCCCAGCCACCCTACAATCTAAGCTTGATGCCCTCAATCTCACACAAATTATCAATGAACCTACCAGGTACCACCCCAATTCCGTAAACACGGGTACCCTCATAGATATCATCCTAACAAACTTGCCCTCCAAATACACCTCTGCTGTTTTCAACCAAGATCTCAGCGATCACTGCCTCATTGCCTGCATCCGTAATGGGTCAGCGGTCAAACGACCTCCACTCATCACTGTCAAACGCTCCCTGAAACACTTCAGCGAGCAGGCCTTTCTAATCGACCTGGCCGGGGTATCCTGGAAGGATATTGATCTCATCCCGTCAGTAGAGGATGCCTGGTCATTTTTTAAAAATGCCTTCCTCACCATCTTGAATAAGCATGCCCCATTCAAGAAATTTAGAACCAGGAACAGATATAGCCCTTGGTTCTCTCCTGACCTGACTGCCCTTAACCAACAGAAAAACATCCTATGGCGTTCTGCATTAGCATCGAACAGCCCCCGTGATATGCAACTTTTCAGGGAAGCCAGAAACCAATATACACAGGCAGTTAGAACAGCCAAGGCTAGCTTTTTCAAGCAGAAATTTGCTTCCTGCAACACAAATTCAAAAAAGTTCTGGGACACCGTAAAGTCCATGGAGAATAAGAACACCTCCTCCCAGCTTCCAACCGCTCTGAAGATAGGAAACACTGTCACCACCGACAAATCCACTATAATTGAGAATTTCAATAAGCATTTTTCTACGGCTGGCCATGCTTTCCACCTGGCTACCCCTACCCCGGACAACAGCACTGCCCTCCCCTCTGCTACTCGCCCAAGCCTTCCCCATTTCTCTTTCTCCCAAATACAGTCAGCTGATGTTCTTAATGAGCTGCAAAATCTGGACCCTTACAAATCAGCCGGGCTAGATAATCTGGACCCTTTCTTTCTAAAACTATCTGCTGAAATTGTTGCCACCCCTATTACTAGCCTCTTCAACCTCTCTTTCGTGTCGTCTGAGATCCCCAAAGATTGGAAAGCAGCTGCGGTTATCCCCCTCTTCAAAGGGGGGGACACCCTTGACCCTAACTGCTACAGACCTATATCTATCCTACCCTGCCTTTCTAAGGTCTTCGAAAGCCAAGTCAACAAACAGATTACCGACCATTTCGAATCACACCACACCTTCTCCGCTATGCAATCTGGTTTCAGAGCTGGTCATGGGTGCACCTCAGCCACGCTCAAGGTCATAAACGATATCGTAACCGCCATCGATAGGAAACAATACTGTGCAGCCGTATTCATTGACCTGGCCAAGGCTTTTGACTCTGTCAATCACCACATCCTCATTGGCAGACTCGACAGCCTTGGTTTCTCTAATGATTGCCTCGCCTGGTTCACCAACTACTTCTCTGATCGAGTTCAGTGTGTCAAATCGGAGGGTCTGTTGTCCGGGCCTCTGGCAGTCTCTATGGGGGTGCCACAGGGTTCAATTCTTGGACCGACTCTCTTCTCTGTTTACATCAATGATGTCGCTCTTGCTGCTGGTGATTCTCTGATCCACCTCTACGCAGACGACACTATTCTGTATACTTCTGGCCCTTCTCTTGACACTGTGTTAACAACCCTCCAGGCGAGCTTCAATGCCATACAACTCTCCTTCCGTGGCCTCCAACTGCTCTTAAATACAAGTAAAACCAAATGCATGCTCTTCAACCGATCGCTGCCTGCTCCTGCCCGCCTGTCCAACATCACTACTTTGGACGGCTCTGACTTAGAATATGTGGACAACTACAAATACCTAGGTGTCTGGTTAGACTGTAAACTCTCCTTCCAGACTCACATCAAACATCTCCAATCCAAAGTCAAATCTAGAATTGGCTTCCTATTCCGCAACAAAGCATCCTTTACTCATGCTGCCAAACATACCCTTGTAAAACTGACCATCCTACCAATCCTCGACTTCGGTGATGTCATTTACAAAATAGCCTCCAAAACCCTACTCAATAAATTGGATGCAGTCTATCACAGTGCCATCCGTTTTGTCACCAAAGCCCCATATACTACCCACCACTGCGACCTGTACACTCTCGTTGGCTGGCCCTCGCTTCATACTCGTCGCCAAACCCACTGGTTCCAGGTCATCTACAAGACCCTGCTAGGTAAAGTCCCCCCTTATCTCAGCTCGCTGGTCACCATAGCAGCACCTACCTGTAGCACGCGCACCAGCAGGTATATCTCTCTAGTCACCCCCAAAACCAATTCTTCCTTTGGACGCCTCTCCTTCCAGTTCTCTGCTGCCAATGACTGGAACGAACTACAAAAATCTCTGAAACTGGAAACACCTATCTCCCTCACTAGCTTTAAGCACCAGCTGTCAGAGCAGCTCATAGATTACTGCACCTGTACATAACCCATCTACAATTTAGCCCAAACAACTACCTCTTTACCTACTGTATTTATTTATTAATTTATTTTGCTCCTTTGCACCCCATTATTTCTGTCTCTACTTTGCACTTTCTTCCACTGCAAACCAACCATTCCAGTGTTTTTTAGTTTTTATTTTACTTGCTGTGTTGTACTCACTTCGCCTCCATGGCCTTTTTATATTTTTATTTATTTATACATATATTTGTTTGCCTTCACCTCCCTTATCTCACCTCACTTGCTCACATTGTATATAGACTTGTTTTTTTTCATCTGTATTATTGACTATATGTTTGTTTTACTCCATGTGTAACTATGTGTTGTTGTATGTGTCGAACTGCTTTGCTTTATCTTGGCCAGGTCGCAATTGTAAATGAGAACGTGTTCTCAATTTGCCTACCTGGTTAAATAAAGGTTAAATAAATAAATAAATAAATTGCTTCTGTGTAGAGCCTAGGTGCCTGTTAATTAAAGGAGCAATTAACTGTGCGTATTACAGAAACCTGGTAGCTTTGCTAACTCGTTCATACCCCCCCCCCCCCCCCCCCCCCCACCCTCCTTATCTCCCTCTCAGGTGCTGACTGTTTTAGACCAGAGATGCAGGTTCCCCAATTTGGCGCTCCCCGGACCTGAAACTGGTGACGGGACTGAGGAGTGGACACAAACCAAAGAACCCCTTCTCTACAGCCAGCCGTGTTGGATGCAGCTGAATAACAAGCTGAGGAGGAGAAAAAGAAAGAGCATTCGATTCTTCCGCTCCATTCAGAGGACTGCCATCCATGTGGTGGTATGATGAGACTGTGAGTCAGGAGAAACACAATCAGACGGGAGCAGAGTGATAAAGGGAGAGAAAGAAAGAAGAAAGAAAGAAAGAAAGGCAAGAAAGGTGGAGGATTAAGGGTGCGAGGTGAGTGTCTAGGTGCCCTCCTAACCCCTAGGTGATAGCACCAGTCAGGGCAGCAAGATGACCAGCCTGTTCAGGCGCAGCAGCAGTAATGGAGGCTCCAGGGGAGGTGGAGGAGGAGGGGGAGGCAGTGGTGGTTCCACCCCAGGAGATCTCAACAACAGCCGGCCTAACCGACAAGTCCGGCGCCTGGAGTTCAACCAGGCCATGGAGGACTTCAAGATCATGTTCCCCACCATGGATTACGAGGTCATCGAGTGCGTCCTGCGTTCCAACAACGGGGCGGTGGACGCCACCATCGACCAGCTCCTCCAGATGAGTATCGACGGAGAGGGATCAGATGACAGCTCTGACTCCGATGATAGCATCCCACCAGAGGTCAGTCAGTGCAGGGTCACTGACTCTCTTCACTTAAAAAATACAAATACAAATGGCAATAGTACTGTTTGTCCATCTTGAGACGCTGCAGTGAAGATCCTTGCCAGCTGGTCAGCACATGCTCCGAGTATGCATCCTGGTATTTCGTCTGGCCCCGCGGCCTTGCGAAAGTTAACCTGTTTAAAGGTCATCCTCACATCGGCTACGGAGAGCGAGATCACACAGTCGTCCAGAACAGCTGGTGCTCTTATGCATGGCTCAATGTTGCTTGCCTCGAAGCGAGCGTAGAAGACATTTACCTTGTCTGGTAGGCTCATGTCGCTGGGCAGCTCGCGGCTGGGTTTCCCGGTGTAATCTACGATCGTTTGCAATCCCTGACACATCAGTCGCGCGTCAGAGCCAGCATAGTAAGATTCGATCTAAGTCCTGTATTGATGCTTTGCCTGTTTTGAATACTTGTCGGAGGTCGTAGCTGGATTTCTTATATGTCCAGATTAGTGTCACGCTCCTTGAAAGCGACCGCTCTATACTTCTCTGCGCTACGGATCCCTTTTACGGGATCATTTTCCTAAACAACCGCTGAATTGCAGGGCGCAAAATTTTACAAAAAATATTTATAATCATGCATTCACAAGTGAAATATACCAAAACACAGCTTAGCTTGTTGTTAATCCACCTATCGTGTCAGATTTTGAAAATATGCTTTAAAGAGAAAGAAATCCAAGCTTTTGTGAGTGTATCAATCAATGCTAGAACAGCTAGCCCCAAATTAGCATGGTCACGAAAGTCAGAAAAGCAATCAAATTAATCGCTTACCTTTGATAATCTTCGGATGTTTGCACTCACGAGACTCCCAGTTACACAACAAATGTTATTTTTGTTCGATAAATATTACTTTTATAACAAAAAAACGCCATTTGGGTTGCGCGTTATGTTCAGAAAACCAAAGTCTCGTTCCGTTCGACGAAAATTCCAAAAAGTATCCGTAATGGTCGTAGAAACATGTCAAATATTTTTTATAATCAATCCTCAGGTTGTTTTTAACAAACATAATCGATAATATTTCAAACGGACCGTAACCTATTCAATAAGAGAGAAAAAGAAAATGGAGAGCTACCCTCTCGCGCGCAGGAACTAATCAGAGGACACCTGACTAGTTTTGAAAAATCTTGCTCATTTTTCAAAATAAAAGCCTGAAACTATGTCTAAAACCTGGGCACAGCCTGAGGAAGCCATTGGAAAAGAAATCTGGTTGATACCCCTTTAAATGGAAGAAAGACGGGCCAGGAAACACAGATAAAAATGTTAAAAAATAAACATCACTTCCGGGTTAGATTTTCTCAGGTTTTCGCCTGCAGAATCAGTTTTGTTATATTCACAGACAATATTTTGACAGTTTTGGAAACTTTGGACTGTTTTCTATCCTAATCTGTAAATGATATGCATATTCTACGATCTGGACCTGAGAAATAGTCCATTTACCTTGGGAATGTTATTTAAAAATAAAATATAAAATCTGACCCCTAGCGTCAAGAGGTTTTAACTCAGTGCGGATGTTGACTGTAATCCATAGCTTCTAGTTGGGGTGTGTACGTACGGTCACTGTGGGGACACGGTCCTCAATGTACTTATTAATAAAGTCGGTAACTGATGTGGTAAACTCATCAATATTATCGGATGAATCCCGGAACATATTCCAATCTGTGCTAGCAAAACAGTCCTGTAGCATAGAAACCGCTTCATCGGACCACTTCCATATTGAACGAGTCACTGGCACTTCCTGTTTGAGTTTTTGCTTGTAAGTAGGAAGCAGAAGGATAGAGTTATGGTCTGATTTGCCAAAGGGAGTGCAAGGAAGGGCCTTGTATGCATTTCTGTTTGTGGAATTAAGATGATCTAGAGTTTTGTTACCTCTAGTTGCACAGGTGACATGCTGGTAAAAATTGTTAAACAGATTTAAGTTTCCCTGCAGTAAAATCACCGGCCATGAGAAATGCCGCCTCTGAATGTGCATTTTCTTGTTTGCTTATGGCCCTATGCAGCTTGTTGAGTGAGGTCTTTATGCCAGCATCGGTTTGTGTTGGTAAATAGACAGCTACGAAAAATATGGATGAGAACACTTTTGGTAAATAGTATGGTCTGCAGGTATTCTAACTCAGCCAAGCAAACCTTGAGACTTTCTTAACATTAGAGCTCACCCACCAGCTGTTGTTAACAAAGCGACACACCCATCATCCCTTCGTCATACCCGAGTTTGCAGTCCGGTCTTGATGATGCATAGTGTCGTGGCAATTTCCTCTATTACCAAATGAGGAGAGTTACAAACCACACACCAGTCAGAGTTATACTTAAATTTAATATTTAATAATAATATGAGCTTCACCATAGCCCTGTGACTCTCAGATCAATTCAGTGTCTATAATGAATTCTGAGAGTCCCTACAGTAGAATACAAAGATCTTTTATAGCCAAGATACACCTCTCTCAACTTATATGACGAACCACAGATCTTAGGAAAACTTCACAAAGGGCCTTTTACTTGAGAAAGGAGTATCCCATAGCCAGATAGCATTAGCTATAAATTATCGTTCAGTTTGGTCTCTAAGACGGGGTTCTAATCTCGTTCCTGGTACTTCATAGTACCAAAACATTACCTCATCTAAGGCATAACTCAATTGTCAACTCTATATTCTCCCATCTCAAGTAAACCCCCTCTTCTCCCGACTCCTGGACAAGCTCACTGAGGGGAGTGACTTGCGCACAGACATTGTGGAGCCAAGAGATAATTGGTTCCCCCTTAATCACGCCATCCCTTCACATGGTTTAACAGATACATTCACATATGAAGACAATGTTCCATTCTGACCTCTCCCTTTCTGATATTCTGCATATTACCAGAGACATGTAAAAGACAAGCCTGACCTCTCCCCTCTGGGCTCCAAGTTACTTTTCCCTAGCTGAGAAGGGAAAGTGCAACTGCCAACAGTATAGTCCAAAGGGAGACATTCTAATGACAAGTATCTCACATAAGCATATTATGTAAATAAAACATCTTATTTATCTATGTTACCCAACTAATTCTGATTCATCCTCCACAATAGAAAAACCAGAAAGATGTACATTAATGTCCTCATTCAGCCACAACTTTGGGAAACGTAGGATTTTACAGTTTTTCAGGTCCTGTTGATAGGATAGTCTCGAGCGGATCTCATCCAGTTTGTTCTCCAGTGTTGCCAGTTGAATAGAGGGCAG
Source organism: Salvelinus alpinus (assembly GCF_045679555.1). Lineage (NCBI taxonomy): Eukaryota > Metazoa > Chordata > Actinopteri > Salmoniformes > Salmonidae > Salvelinus > Salvelinus alpinus. The sequence continues at coordinate 28,406,030 of NC_092106.1, read as the reverse complement.
TGGTTGTCTATTTGCTCGCCGACCTAGTCACGTCAGGGTTCTGGCTCGCCTGCCTCTCTTTCGCCACAGCTTCCTTTCGAGTCCCGGGGATTAGGGTCTGGTCCGGAGTAAGCAGAACATAGAAATGTTTGTCCAAATCGAGGTTAGTGATTGCTGTTCTGATGTTCCAAAGTTTTCATTCATAGGAAATGATGGTAGAGACCTTATGTACAAAAAAAGTTAAGATCAGCTTAAAAAACACATGAAATAGCAGAATTGGCCAGGAGCACGTAAGACGGATGCTATCCACTGCATTGTTATCATGTTGGATGTAAAATACTGTAAAATCACCAGGAAAAGAGTAAGGTTGGACGGGATCCACATTTTCATACTGTCATACCCTTTCTGTACCATACTGTCATACCCTTTCTGTACCATACTGTCTGTACCATACCATACTGTACCATACCGTACTGTCATACCCTTTCTGTACCATACTGTCTGTACCATACCACACTGTACCATACCGTACTGTCATATCCTTTCTGTACCATACTGTCTGTACCATACCATACTGTCATACCCTTTCTGTACCATACTGTCATACCATTTATGTACCATACTGTCTGTACCATACCATACTGTCATACCCTTTCTGTACCATACCATACTGTCATACCCTTTCTGTACCATATTGTCTGAACCATACCATACTGTCATACCCTGTTTGTACCATATTGTCTGTACCATACCATACTGTCATACCCTTTCTGTACCATACTGTCTGTACCATACCATACTGTACCATACCGTCATACCCTTTCTGTACCATACTGTCATACCCTTTCTGTGATGTACCATACTGTCTGTACCATACTGTCATACCCTTTATGTACCATACCATACTATCATACCCTTTCTGTACTGTGCCATACTATAATACTCTTTCTGTACCATAACATACTGTACCATACTGGCATACCCTTTCTTTACCATATTGTCTGTACCATACCATACTGTCATACCCTTTCTGTACCATACTGTCTGTACCATACCATACTGTACCATACCATACCGTCATACCCTTTCTGTACCGTACTGTCTGTACCATACTGTCATACCCTTTCTGTGCTGTACCATACTGTCATACCCTTTCTGTACCATATTGTCTGAACCATACCATACTGTCATACCCTTTCTGTACCATACTGTCTGTACCATACCATACCGTCATACCCTTTCTGTACCATACCATACCGTCATACCCTTTCTGTACCATACTGTCTGTACCATACTATACTGTACCATACTGTCATACCCTTTCTGTATCATACCATACTGTCATACCCTTTCTGTACTGTACCATACTATCATACTCTTTCTGTACCATATTGTCTGTACCATACCATACTGTCATACCCTTTCTTTACCATATTGTCTGTACCATACCATACTGTCATACCCTTTCTGTACCATACTGTCTGTACCATGTCATACTGTACCATACCATACCGTCATACTCTTTCTGTACCATACTATACTGTACCATACTGTCATACCCTTTCTGTACCATACTGTCATACCCTTTTTGTGTCGTACCATACTGTCTGTACCATACCATACTGTCATACCCTTTCTCTACCATACTGTCTGTACCATGTCATACTGTACCATACCATACCGTCATACTCTTTCTGTACCATACTTTCTGTACCATACTGTCATACCCTTTCTGTACCATACCATACTGTCATACCCTTTCTGTGCTGTACCATACTGTCATACCCTTTATGTACCATACCATACTGTCATACCCTTTCTGTACTGTACTGTACCATACTATCATACTCTTTCTGTACCATACTGTCTGTACCATACCATACTGTACCATACTGTCATACCCTTTCTTTACCATATTGTCTGTACCATACCATACTGTCATACCCTTTCTGTACCATACTGTCTGTACCATACTGGCATACCCTTTCTGTGCCGTACCATACTGTCTGTACCATACCATACTGTCATACCCTTTCTGTACCATACCGTACTGTCATACCCTTTCTGTACTGTACCATACTATCATACTCTTTCTGTACCATACTGTCTGTACCATACTGTCATACCCTTTCTGTACTGTACCATACTGTCATACCCTTTCTTTACCATACTGTCTGTACCATACCGTACTGTCATACCCTTTCTTTACCATACCGTCTGTACCATACTTTCATATCCTTTCTGTACCATACTGTCTGTACCATACTATCATACTCTTTCTGTACCATACTGTCTGTACCATACTGTCATACCCTTTCTGTACTGTACCATACTGTCATACCCTTTCTTTACCATACTGTCTGTACCATACCGTACTGTCATACCCTTTCTTTACCATACCGTCTGTACCATACTTTCATATCCTTTCTGTACCATACTGTCTGTACCATACCATACTATCATACTCTTTCTGTACCATAATGTCTATACCATAACATACGGTCATATCCTTTCTGTACCATACTGTCTATACCATAACATACGGTCATATCCTTTCTGTACCATACTGTCTATACCATAACATACGGTCATATCCTTTCTGTACCATACTGTCTATACCATAACATACGGTCATATCCTTTCTGTACCATACTGTCTATACCATAACATACGGTCATATCCTTTCTGTACCATACTGTCTATACCATAACATACGGTCATATCCTTTCTGTACCATACTGTCTATACCATAACATACGGTCATATCCTTTCTGTACCATACTGTCTATACCATAACATACGGTCATATCCTTTCTGTAACATACTGAGGTATACGGTATTACTGGAAGTGCCCAAAAAGGACACTATATATTAAATAAAATAAATTGGGCAACATGGATCTTGATCCAGGAAAGGGATGGATTTGTTTCTGCTGTAACCAAGAAGCTTGATCTTGCCATCTAGCCACTTAGCTAGCAAGTTAGCAAACCAACTGCAAAGCTGGAGCCCTGAGCTGGATGTAATTTATTTGGCACATCTATGATAGTTAACTTATAGTTAGTTATAAGCAGTGGCGTAGCACGCGCTGATGGTAGGATTTTCGGTATTGAAAATCATACCATCTGTATGTCTAAATGCCCCGGTATACGGTATATCACCGAAGCTTAGTGCAAAATTGTTTTATTTAGGAAATATGTTCCCAAGTATTCCCACGCATATATAGAAAGGCATATGTGATCATATCCCAACTGTAATAAAGGTTTGAAATGATTATGTTTTTGTTAAATAATATATCTGTTTGGGATTCTTGCGGTTAATTTGCAGTCTACAAATTATTTATAGTTATGTTCCGACCATCTGCTCAAGGAAAAATTGGCTAATGGCTGAATGTAATTGGGGACCGCTGGTCCACATCCTCTGCTGGCCTACTGGCCTCTCTCCCTCCCCTCCTGTTCTTGTTGTAGTCTAGCTATTAATCAATAATAAAAAATACATTATGTACCACTACCACACACAGAAAAGAAAGGAACTGCAACCCATCTCATCTCACTAGAATATAAATAGTAAAGGCAGCACTAATGCCTAAAAGTAGTGCTGTTTGTGTGCTCCAGTTTCCGTATCAGACACTAACCCAACCAGCTTCTTTCATAAATCTGAAATTATTTATCTTACTGACATGACTGATTTTAAATGGATAAATGTGTATGAATGTTATTGATCAGGGACATGCTCTATCTTTCTCTTGCTCTCCTCCATTCCCCGGGCCAGGTTCTGGAGAGGACATTAGAACCGGACAGTTCTGACGAGGAACCGCCTCCTGTCTACTCACCGCCCACTTATGACATGCACATCTATGACAGGAAGTACCCAGAGGCCCCGCCCACTCCTCCACCAAGGTAAATTGTCATACTATCAGAGGCTGGAGGGAAAGAGCTATAGGATGTCAAGCTCATTGTAATGACTAGAATGGAAAGAATTGTGTCAAACACATTGTTTCCATGTGTTTGATGTGTTTGGTACCATTACATTGTTTCCATGTGTTTGATGTGTTTGGTACCATTTCATTTATTCCATTCCAGCCAATACAATGAGCCTGTCCTCCTATATATCCTCCCACCAGCCTCCTCTGTACTATACTATACAATTCAACAGATCTAAGCATTGCCCGGAGTGGTAATCCTTTAATCCTCTATAGAATATGTGCATCTCAAACATGAACACTGATTACTTTATGAAAGGGAGGAAGGAAGGATGCGTGTTTTAAAAACCCCAACAGGACCTTTTGTTCACATGCAATCCCCTAGCCTGTACTCTTTTTAAAGCCCAGAGGAAGTGGTTCTCTGGGATTTACATGCTCTGAATTAGGAGCAGGGGTCTGTTGATGTCACAGTTTACCACATGCTCTTATTGTAAATCAATGCTCCGCCTGGTGGCCGTTTTAAGAACTGCAATGCTGTCTCCAGCTGGTGTGTGTGTGTGTGTGTGTGTGTGTGTGTAATTGGTGCTTGTGTATCACTGGACCTCCATGTATTTGAATTTGCTTCAAGCCCAAGAGTCTATGATTCAAGATCATGTCCACATTTCTTCTGCTTCACACCACCAGCTAAGAGATTCAGTTATTAAATCAAATTTTATTTGTCACACACACATGGTTAGCAGATGTTAATGCGAGTGTAGCGAAATGCTTGTGCTTCTAGTTCCGACAGTGCAGTAATATCTAACAATTCCCCAACAACTACCTAATACTCACAAATCTAAAGGGGTGAATTAGAATATGTACATGTAAGTATATGGATGAGCGATGGCCGAGCGGCATAGGCAAGGTGCAGTAGATGGTATAAAATACAATATATTAAAGTGGCATTATTTAGAATTTATTTAGTCAGTTATTTATTTCTTGGACTGTACAAAGTAATGTGTTAAATGTGGTGACTGCTGCTCAAAGATGATTTTATTGTAAAGACAAACAGACATGAATAATTATTTGTGTTTTCATGCATTGCTTACTTTTCACAGCATCAGTACGCAATGTATGATGTGTGCATTTAGTTTAAATCTAGTATGACATGGCATATGAATCTCTATCTAGTCTGACCGTAACCTTTTTTTGACCCTTGTCTGACCTAGGTTCGAGGCTCAGCCACCTCCAGGTCACCGGCAGGTCCGCAGCTACAGGAACTGGAATCCGCCATTGCTTGGCAACCTTCCAGATGATTTCCTGCGGATCCTGCCACAGCAACTGGACAGTATACAGGTACACAGTAGATGTGAAGAAAACCACACACAAAAAAACATTAGCACTATGACAAAAAAAAATCCCACTTTTTTCTCCCCAATTGGTAGTTACAGTCTTGTCTCATCGCTGCAACTCCCGTACGGACTCGGGAGAGGCGAAGGTCAAGAGCCGTGCGTCCTCCGAAACCCAACCAAGCCGCACTGCTTCTTGACACAATGCCCACTTAACCCTGAAGCCAGCCGCACCAATGTGCACTGCGCCCGGCCCGCCACAGGAGTTGCTAGTGCGCAATGGGACAAGTACATCCCTGCTGGTCAAACCCTCCCCTAACCCGGACGACGCTGGGCCAATTGTGCGCCGCCCCATGGGTCTCCCGGTTGTGGCCGGCTGCGACAGAGCCTGGACTAGAACCCAGAATCTCTAGTGGCACAGCTAGACCTCTGCACCACTCGGGAGGACCCTATTTATTTTTATTTTACCTTTATTTAACTAGGCAAGTCAGTTAAGAACAAATTCTTATTTTCAATGACGGCCTAGGAACAGTGGGTTAACTGCCTTGTTCAGGGGCAGAACAACAGATTTTTACCTTGTCAGCTCGGGGATTCCGGTTACTAGTCCAACGCTCTAACCACTAGGCTACCTGCCGACCCATAATGACATCATCATTAACAGCAGAGTGACATCCTGCTTACAGAAATCAATAGCAACTAAATTAAACCTCTCTTTCTCCATCTCTCCTCCTATAGGGCTCACAGAGCAGTCTGTCCCAACCTTCTTCCTCCTCCTCTCTGTCCTCCGTCGCCCAGCGGACGGCCCAGGGAGGTATCTCCAGGCCAGGGGCTGGTGGAGCCCTAGGGGCCCCTGGAGGGCCAGGTGGTGCCGAGGGCGTGGAGGTGGCAGGCACAGAGCAAGAGCGTAAACTGAAACAGTACCTGGATGATGAGCGCATCGCCCTGTTCCTCCAGAACGAGGAGTTCATGAGAGAGCTGCAGCGCAACCGCGAGTTCCTCGTCGCCCTGGAGAGAGGTGTGTGTGTGTGTGTCACACACAGATATGCATACATGGTCACCTGCACGATATACTTTAACACACTGAATACATGTTCAGGACACAGTAGGCTAGTACAGTAGTGAAGTTTATGCTTTCTACGGAGCAAGTCAGCCACTGTTGAAAATGCTCCTCTCTCTTTCATGATATGCTAGTTACAAAGTCCCTTTTGTATCTTATGATGCTTTATCCTACAATAGTATACATTTGGGAACCATGTCCCACTTCATAAATGTTTCTTAGTGTCCCGTATTGCATCATAACATCCAGCTCTCTCTGTTTTAGATCGCTTGAAGTATGAATCAAAGAAATCCAAGTCCAATCATTCATCCACTTACATGGAGAATTCCACAGCAGGTAGATATCATTCATAAGCTTCACCAGTAAATGTGTGTGTGGGTGCGCATTCTTTTTCAAACACACAATAGGCCTACACATTTCAATGACTTGGTTTGTTTTGATAACTTCACTTTATCACATCCCATATCTAACCACCTATCTTTTTTTTTTATTTGCTAAGACTGGGTTTGGTGAAATCTTCTCCAAGTAGTTGTTGACACGATAAATAGCTTTCTATTATTAATGATTAATTTAGTATTTTATTAGGATCCCCAATTAGCCACTGCCAGGAAACAGTAATATACATAACATTACATAATAATATCAAATAGATTTTTTTAAATGTCTGTCGTTTCACAGTCCCCGTCGTTCTGTAAGGTTTTCTTTTATCTGTTTTTTTATTTGGTTGTATTGCTAGCTTGAGTTACCTGGGTCATGGCTGTATTTAATACTGTGCATTTCCCAGCCTCTGTTCTGGACCTGGGGACTGTGAAGAGACCTCTGGCTGAATGTCTTGTTTGGTACCGATGAGTGTCCTAACGGTGTGCCAACTGCTTGAACAGACAGTTCAGTACCTTTTTAACCCATCATCACCTCCCACAAAGACCAATAGTGATGCAGTCAATCTCTCCTCAACTTTGACATGCGTACCACTGACATTCACCCTCCATGTATATCTTCATGGAATACATGCTGCTCTGTTCTGGAACCAATTGCAATCCAACTCATCCCAAACCATCTCAATGGGGTTGAGGTCGGGTGATTGTGGAGCCCAGGTCATCTGACTCCACCACCCTCCTTCTTGGTCAAATAGCTCTTACACAGCCTGGAGGTGTGTCGGGTCATTGTACTGTTGAAAAACAAATTATAGTCCCACTAAGCGCAAACCAGATGGGATGGCGTATCGCTGCAGAATGCTGTGGTAGCCTTGCTGGTTAAGTGAATTCTAAATAAATCACTGATAGTGTCACCAGCAAAGCACCCCCAGACCATCACACCTCCTCCATGCTTCACGGTGGGAACTACACATGCGGAGATCATCCATTCACCTACTCTGCGTCTCACAAAGACATGGAGGTTAAAATCAAAAATCTCAAATTTGGACTCATCAGACCAAAGGACAGATTTCTACCGGTCTAATGTCCATTGCTCATGTTTCTTGGCCCAAGCAAGTCTCTTGTTCTTATTGGTGTCCTTTAGTAGTGTTTACTTTGCAGCAATTTGACCATGAAGGCCTGATTCACACAGTCTCCTCTAAACAGTTGATGTTGAGATGTTTCTGTTACTTGAACTCTGAAGCATTTATTTGGACTGCAATGTCTGAGGCTGGTAACTCTAATGAACTTATCCTCTGCAGCAATAGTAATTCTGGGTCTTCCTTTCCTGTGGCGGTCCTCATGAGAGTCAGTTTCGACATAGCGCTGGATGGTTTTTGCTACTGCACTTGAAGAAACTTTCAAAGTTCTTGAAGATTTCAGCATTGACTGATCTTCATGTCTTAAAGTAATGATGGACTGTCGTTTCTCTTTGCTTATTTGAGCTGTTATTGCCATAATATGGACTTGGTCTTTTACCAAATAGGGCTATCTTCTGTATACCACCCCTACCTTGTCACAACACAACTGATTGGCTCAAACACATTAAGAAGGAAATTCCACAAATGAACTTTTAACAATGCACACCTGTTAATTGAAATGCATTATAGGTGACTACTTCATGAAGCTGTTCGAGAGAATGCCAAGAGTGTGCAAAGCTGTCATCAAGTCAAAGTGTGGTTCTTTGAATAATTACAAATATAACGTATATTTTGATTTGTTCAACACTTTTGTTGGTTACTACATCATTCCATATGTGTTATTTCATAGTTTTGATGTCTTCACTATTATTCTACAGTGTAGAAAATAGTAAAAATAAAGAAAAACCCTTGAATGAGTAGGTGTGTCCAAACTTTTGACTGGTACTGTATATCCTTCTTTGCCGCACATGACCACACAACTGGGCAGTAGTTCAGGTGCGACAAAACACTGACAGACCTCTTCCTATTTTAGAAACCATTTGAGTCTAATTGTTTTGACCATGACAATTTGCTATCTAGGGTTACACCGAGGAGTTTAGTCTCCTCAACTTGCTCAATCGCCACATTATTCAATAATAGATCCTAGATAAGGTTGAGTGGGTGATTTGTCCGAAAAACTAACATTTGCCTTCCTTCAGGCCTGAGGGCATACACTGTCCTCTAGGCTTAAATTGAAGATGTGGCAGACAGGCGCAAACATCTATTCCTTTATCAACTTCAGCAATTTACCATCCATGTTGTCGGCACCGGGGGCTTGTCCTTATTTATAGATTGCAACAAGTTTGAAGTAAATTGTTGGTTGACTACTCAGGTTCATTATTTGTGCATGTGTGTTCTTGTGTTCGTACAGTATGTGTGAGCACATGTTGTGTTTGTGTGTGTGTGTGTGTGTGTGTGTGTGTGTGTGTGTGTGTGTGTGTGTGTGTGTGTGTGTGTGTGTGTGTGTGTGTGTGTGTGTGTGTGTGTGTGTGTGTGTGTGTGTGTGTGTGTGTGTGTGTGTGTGTGTGTGTGTGTGCATAATATGTTTATGTTTGTCTTTTACAACTTCTTTCTTTGTTTCCAGGAGAGCACTGTGAGTCAGGGTCGATGGAGGCTTGTACTGCTGTGTCAGATGACGCCATGTTTAGAGACAAACTCAAACACATGGGCAAATGTAAGGCAACCTCTACACATTATTACCATCCCGTGTCTCTCTGGCAATGGCTTGTTAACTAACTCAATCAAGAGAACAGCATACTTAGGCAAACCCTTTTTACAATCCTTTGTTCTGGTAATTTATTTTGTGATGATACTGTTGTTGTCTCTCCCACCTAGCAACAAGAAAGAAGCTGTTTGAAATCGCCAGATCATTCTCTGACAAGACAAAGAGAAGAAAGTTAAAAAGAAGAACGCTCCTGAAGCACCAGTCGTATCCTTCATTGCCAGTCGATTCTAATTTCCAATTAGAAACCTTGGATGGGTTCCATTTAGCAGTGTTGGCTTTTTATAGAACTCAATGATCACGTACCACATACTGTATAATACAGATGTCCAGTGCCTTTGTAAAGTTTTTAGACCCCTTTTGTTAGGTTTCCACCTCTTTGTTAGGTTACAGCCTTATTCTAAAATTGATTAAATTGTTTTTTTCCCTTATCAATCTACAGACAATAACTCATAATGGCAAAGCAAAAACAGTTTTTTAGACATTTTTTAATTTATCAAAAATAAACATCAGAAATATCACATTTACATAGGTATTCAGACCCTTTACTCAGTACTGTGTTGAAGCAGCTTTGGCAGTGATTACAGCCTCGAGTCTTCTTGGGAATGACTCTACAAGCTTGGCACACCTGTATTTGGGGAGTTTCTCCCAGTCTTCTCTGCAGACCTCAAGCTCTGTGAGGTTGGAGTGTTTTCAGGTCTCCAAAGATGTTGGATCGGGTTCAAGTCTGGGCTCTTGCTGGGACACTCAAGGACATTCAGAGACTTGTCCCGAAGCCACTCCTGCGTTGTCTTGGCTGTGTGCTTAGTGTCGTTGTCCTGTTGGAAGGTGAACCTTCGCCCCAGTCTGAGGTCCTGAGCACTCTGGAGCAGGTTTTCATCAAAGATCTCACTGTACTTTGCTCTGTTCATCTTTGCCTCGATCCTGACTAGTCTCCCAGTCCATGCCGCTGAAAAACATCCCCACAGCATGATGCTGCCACCACCATGCTTCACCGTAGGGATGGTGCCAGGTTTCCTCCAGACGTGAAGCTTGGCATTCAGGCCAAAGAGTTCAATCTTGGTTTCATCAGACCAGAGAATCTTGTTTCTCATGGTCTGAGAGTCCTTTAGGTGCATTTTGGCAAACTCTAAGCGGGCTGTCGTGTGCTTTTTCCTGAGGAGTGGCTTCCGTTTGGCCTAATTGGTGGAGTTCCAAACTTATTCCATTTAAGAATGATGACTTGCCTAGTTAAATAAAGGTTACACAATGATTGAGGCCACTGTTCTCAGGGACCTTCAATGCTGCAGAAATAATCAAGTTGTAGAAGCATCTTAATAAGGATGATCAATGGAAACAGGATGCACCTCAGCTTCATTACATCAGCTTCATTACATAAGGTATTTCTGTTTTTTATTTTATTTTATATAAATGTTCTTAAAAAATCTAAACCTGTTTTCGCTTTGTCATTATGGGGTATTCTGTATAGATTGCTGAGGAAATAGTTTTTTTTAATCCGTTTTAGAACAAGGCTGTAACGTAACAAATGTGGAAAAGGGTCAAGGGGTCTGAATACTTTCCGAATGCACTGTATGTATCATATCCAGTCCTTTAGGTGTTTTCCTCGACCATATCCCCACTAAGACTGGGCATAGCCAACTCTACAGCCAACCTCCTGGAGGATGTGGAGGGAAGCCCAGAAGATGGCCAGCCCAGAAGATCAGACACTCAGGAAGATGATGTGCCATACAAGGAGCCGTTGTCATGGTGAAAACCTGTGTTCTTCCCTGTTGGGAATTGTATGGCTTACTCTGTGTAACTACTATAACTGCTCTAATCAAACAACTTTGGTTTTAGAAGTGGGTGGGACATAAGTTTTCATATTTTTGTATTTATTTTTTTCAGTCGTATAAATGTTCCACACAGCCTACCCGACTGCTCTGAGGCATCCGCATGGTCCTAAAGCACCCCGTTGCATTGTTTTGTATCACATTCCAAATGATAAAACTGGGGGGGACAAAAATGCAATTTCAGAATGTGCAAATTTCCCATTTGAAAGTTGGTTGAAATAAATCCTTTGTTTATAGATCGACTTTTGGCTGTAATCTGACAAACATGTCACCTCCTCCATTTCAGATTCTCCAAGGCTGCGCCACATCAGGGTTTCCATGGTGACAGCAGAATGACCCATGGCTGGTGGCCAAGCAATAATTCGGCTCCTCCCTCCCCTAACACAGACCAGCTAATCCCAGGCCAAGAAGTGACATGGGACCACCCACTCGCCCAGGAGGAGAAGAAGCAAACTGCTATCCACACACCACCTCTCCTTAACTCTGACTGTTCATAACCGCATTGGATTACCATTATAATCTCTGTATTATAACTCTTAGTTAATATATGATTTAATATGTAAAGGGAAGATGCATTAGTCTTTTGACTGTTCTGTATTTTTTTTATATATCCGCTCCCTTTAACCCCCATTGCAGAAGGCATGGCAGCCTTGGTGAGGATGATCTTACCATATGGACTCATCTAGTGTTACCAGTCTAATCTATTTTATATGGCTGGGATAGGTCACTCCTGAGCCAAAGTGTGCACTTCTGAAATGTCCCATAATAAACCATGTTCACTCCCAGTAGCCATGTGTTGCTACGCCCATTTGGTCACAGTTTTAAACAGACAGTAACCAGTGATGACGTGGCACTATTTTAAACATCTCAACTAGAATCACAGCTCAATCCAAGTTCAATCCCATTTTTCCTGAAAGTTCAGGAAACAGAAATGACTTGTAAAGAGAGACCCTAACATTACAGTCAACATTATAGTCGACCCCCCCCCCCCCCCCTCCTGTAAATCTAGAGTTTCCTCTGAGCATTTTGACAGGAGATGATATCATCAGTCAAGGGGTTGTTATTCAAGTTGCCCTGCTCAAATGTCAACAAACCCTTCTGCTGCGCCCTATATAAAAGAGGCATTCCAACCTGTCAAAATAGTAACTTGTCCCTAGCGGGTCATATTTCATCCCATATTGTTATGTCAATGTGTAACTAAATGCCAAGCGTTCCCTTTAATCTAATTTCAGGAATTCTGACAATAAACATAAGCTTTCATATGAACTGAAATATTCCTCAAGCTACACTGACTGCCATATCTCAGTATTCTCATGTATTTTTCAATACAGCATTTATATCTTGTTGAGGAAGGAGGGGTGCATATTGCTGAATTCCAGTATTATTGAGTACACAATATAACTAGTAGAAACATTTGATAAACATATATATCAGTCATCTGTGCATATTGTTGATAAACATGTGTTTTGTTTTGTGGTGTATTGGGAAATGAACCACTTGTAATGGGAAGTGTTGGGTATGGAGAGAGCAGAACATGATATGGATGATGCCTCTGTGAGGACTGGCATTGATCTTGATTAAAGATGCTGTTGGATGTATCAGTAGAAAAGAGAAGGCTGATGATGACCCAGTGCTGTGATATGAGCTTCAACAGACAGTCGGGGTAGATTTGAAATCAACCCTTTAAGCAACTAGCTGATTTGCAAGGCTTCACATTGATCCGTCAATTTCCCAACTATTGGAAATTATTACCAGCTTCAATCTTATTCTGAAGCCTTCTCCCCAAAGTGTGCTCTTTGTGCACAATCATTAAAAAGGAAGGGACCGACTGGTGTAGGAAATATATTTTAATGTTTTAAAATGTATTCCGTAAGAGGGAGCAAGCCAAGTGCACTTTGGGGAGAAGGATGGGGAATTGGAACACACCACTCTTCCTTCTAAAATGGATTTACATGTAAATGGTTGATTTGCTACCTCTCAAATTATGACGTATCCACGATTGAAAATTAATATTTTTACTTTTGAAATTTAAGATTGTTCAAATCAAATCACCCATTTACCGTTTTTCCTTGATTCAGGAACGAGACCTGTTTTAACCCCTTCCCTGTCAGGGATGTTGACAGATGATCTCATTGGTGATAGGTCATGTGTTGTACATAAGGAGAAATGTCTGTTTATTGTATATACGGAGGAAATTCAAGTATTGATTGTGTGAAGGGAGGCTGAAACTGACCCTTTTGGTGTTCCTTTTGAAGTCTGTTGATGTTATGGATTGGGTTTGGAATTTTGCCCCTTAGACAATTTCTGTGTGTTGTCATTTTCTTGTTTGTTAGTTTTGCTCTCAGCATTTCTCATACAGGTCTTCATAAACTCTCAAAAAATGTTGCCAATAAAAGGAGTTTATTGCTCTTGCCATAATGAAAATGATTTGCCAGACTGCTATAATGTCACCCAATCATTTGTACTGTTATTGAACAACAGATCACCCAGCTTACTCAAACTGCCATCAGACTATCCATTTACTTTCATTATTACTGTCATGCTATTCACACATTCATATCTATATAGGTGTTTCAAATGGGCTTTTATAAAAAATATATAGCTCTTACTGTACCTGACTGTTTCAAATGTCACCCCATGATAGTGGAGTGCTTTAATTTATTTCCATAGAAGACATTCTAACTCATATCTGCAGCAACTGAGGGAGCATCAGTGACAAGAAGCAGGTTTGTTTACAATATCCTGTGACATTTCACCCACTATGTCTGTTTATTCCAACATTGCATGATATCAGTTAGTCACCAAGTGCTTGCACTCCATTGGTCTTTTGCTTAGTTTTGTTATTTTCAGAAAAGAGAAATTAAATGTTTTGTATCTTCAGTTCCAGGCTTTTGACTGACATCTGTACATGAGTGCAGTTTTGTTATTGCACTGTTGAGGGCAACACTCGTCTGCATGGTTTTGTGATGTGATTTCAAAATGGATTGATGTTTGATGACTGCTCATAGAAACTTGTAGATAGTTATCGTCTCAGGGAAGTTTCCATCTTCTTTCTACTGTTCTTCCATTTCCAATTGGTCCGACTTGGTAAAAGCACAATTAAGAATCTAGGCCAGTAGTTTATTCCATCAGAAGCTTCAAATATGATTTTGGTGGCCAGACATGATTTCAAATGCTGGACCTGCATATAGGCCGAGTTGTTGAACGGAGAAGAGCATACTCAAAGTAATTTCTCACTCTAACGTTTTAACCTTTTCTGACCAATAGACATACAGCACCACAAATGCTTGGTCAATGATTTTTTGTTGTTGAGATGTTTCTTCGTACAGATTATTTTATTGTACTGTATGTGTGCCAGACAGAGTGATATGCTTCATGATGAATGTACATGAATAGAGATGAGGCCAGTACTAGCAGACAACATGCTTGTTTACAATGCACTCATGAGCCTGCAATCTTCTATGGCTCATAACCCTATCATAAGAATGTATGCTATAGTTACTTTGAATAACTACCACCACAGAGCTGATGGTTTTCAGCCTCTTTTGTATTGAACTTAATGAGATCTGTGTGGTCTGTCCAGAAACAACCCCTATAGCCCCTAAACCATTTTTGTAGATCTGTTTCTGGACAGGACTGTAGCCAATCCTACCAGTCAATGTAGGTCAAACATGAAAAGCTTTGCTCATTATCAAAACTGAAATACATTTAAAGAACTTCAGAATTTGTATGATTCAAAATGTGTTTGTTTTTGTCATATTTTGGAAGGACAAGGTCAGAAGCCAGTTTCTCCCCACAAAATATGTTTAAGGTTCTTTAGGTGATTGTTTTACTCAAAATTGATTTCCGGATCAGATTTTTCTTACACTTTAAGAAAGTTTCTTATAGCTATTGAAATAATCAAGTTGTGTTGTACCCTGTCTGATGTGATTGTGTTACATTTGTAAATATTTATTAACATCCCTTTTCATTAAAGTTGTTTCAAATCAAATCAAATTGTATTTGTCACATGCACCAAATACAACAGGTATAGACCTTACAGTGACATGCTTACTTACAAGCACTTAACCAACAATGCAGTTTTAAGAAAAATACCTAGGTACTGGTACAGAGTCAATGTGCGGTGGCACCGGTAGGTCGAGGTAATTGAGGTAATATGTACATGTAGGTAGAGTTATTAAAGTGACTATGCATTTCTATAAATCCCTTAGACAAGATTGTCACAACTGACTCGTGAAAAGTACTGTTATCGCTCAACATCAGGCTCCTGGTGAGGCCTATCTTTTTGAAGAAAGAGAAAGACCTAGGACTTTTGTGAGCTAGATTTGAAATGAAATGTTTCTAGCTAAGACAAAACATGTTGGGAATAGATACTATAGTGCACCGGTTGCACACGTCTTTCTTGTTACAGTCAGAAAGCAATATAGGTGCAGTATAAACAATCTTTGGTATTGTGACATTCTAGTTTATGAATGGTAAAGGTCACGTGACCATTGACACAAATGTGTGTCATGTCGTGATGTGTCCCATCCCCCAATGTAAATTGTGCAGCATTGACTTTGTTGACCCCCTCCCCACAGCTTTAAGCTTCAACATAAAAGGAGTTCTGGTTGGAAATATAACATATTTGTGATATATACTATTTGCCGTTGCAAAAGAACGGTGCACAATAAGAGCGAAATACTGTATATCAATGGTGATAAATGAGAGGGAAAACTTGAAAACGCTTACAAATGAAGGGGAGGTGCCATTTTATCACCGTGGTAACTGTGATGACGTATGACGGAAAGCGCTCCCAATCAGAGAGACCTCCCCTATAGAATGAAAAGATGCCATCTAGTCTACGCCTCAGCCATTGTATTTCGCCGTTGTCTGTATTCAGTGGTGTGCTGTTACACAGTAATTTCGTCGATTTTAATAAACGCAGATTTTAGCCATCCAGCTGAATTTATCAAAACCTAGTCTGCATACGGATTGTAAAGAAGATATTTACAAAAAATAAGATTTTTTGGGCTTACGCGATATTAAAATTAGCAGCTTTCTACTTTTGTTGTTTATTTCCCCCAAAAACCTTTGTTATTAAACCAATAGGCTTTTCTCCACGGATCCGGTTTCTATTTAGATGGCAAGCTTCCCAGATTCTGTAAATGAAAATGAAATAGGTAAGTTGAGATTCTTTTCACTATCTTGCTCTGTTGTGTTTGGGGGAGGGGTTGACAACGTTTGAATATTCAGCTAGCTAGTTAATATGTATAACCTAGCTACTATTTTACACCTTTTATCTGTCGATGACGCCATAAGTAGTCTTACTTTATTTATTTTTATAGGTCAAGTCGTTTCTTCCATAACCTATGTCCTTTTAACTAGAGACTCGCACACTAACCGCCTGTCCCATATTCACCATGCCTCCATTGATTATACTCAGTGGCCCCACACCAAAGACAGTATGGTAGAAACTTTGTGCCCACCCACAGCGCGAGGGTCGGCACACTTTGTTTTCCATGTCCTTCTGTGGTGGTGGTAACTATGTTTCTGCAGTATGACTCATTCCTCACTAGTCGGGGGAGCGCACTGATATCTCACGTACGCTAGATGTTTTATGAAACGGGTGTTTTGATGCAACACTGTTGCGTAAAAACCCATGGTATATATGTTGTCTCATATGGCCAACCATATGTTTATGGTACCCAGTTAAAATGCGTTACTTAGGCTAATAATATGTTGTGTATTATAGCCAACTTCATTCTCATTCGTTTACATTTCTAATGACGTCAAATAACAAAACAGTCTTGACTCTCAGAATCTCTCAGTAAAAATAATTTTAGGCATCTGTTCTGACACTGAGTGCAGTGACCAGGCTGGTGTAATAGAATGATAAACAGTGTTCAGGCTGGTTCCAACAGGCTATGGTCAGTTGGGCCTGAAGCATCTTTTCTACACTGTCATTCAGATGTTGCTCACAAGCACCATGTCATTATGATATTTGTGCTTTCAATCCTAGACTGGTCTCTTGTTTCTGTTTCCAGGTAAGGCTAAGTTCATCGGTGAACTCTTAGTGCCTGTTGCTCCCTTTGACCAGAAGTCCGGGCGAGAGACCTGGACTGTAGCCTTTGCACCTGATGGTTCCTACTTCGCTTGGTCTCAAGGACATCGCATCGTGAGGCTCGTTCCCTGGTCAAAATGCCTGAAGAATTTGTAAGTACCTGTACTAGGTCTAACCACAGAAAACAAATGGTTAGGCCCTATAACGGTCTGTTTACATTTTGAGGGATGCCTCTAGAGGCAACAATTCCTTTTGAGTTTTGAAATTCAACAATGATGTTTCAAGTTTCTGAATATCCTAACTCATTTGTCTGTGCAATGAATGCACTGATTGATGTGGAGTCCTATTTGGCAGAGACAGCAGTAGAGGGCAGGGGAGCAAGAGAGACAGTGAATGTGGCATGTGCTGGTGTGTTGCTGGTGCCCACTGGGTATTCGTTTGGCGGCTGCACTACCTGTTACATTATCTGGTGTTTTTAAGGCCCTTTCAGCGCTCCTCCACTCCACAGGTCGCACTGATACATCTCACCTGACTGCACACTTACAAAGGCCACTGCAGGGTGAAACAGGGTTTGGAAAACTCCCATTGTAGCCCAAACAATCGTGTTCATGCCCCTCAACAGACTGATCCTTTATTGATATTTCTCTTCAGAATTACATCTTTTTAGTTATTGTTGCTTCCTGTCTCCTAGTGTTTCTTACAATATGTACTTTTGTTTTTGCTTGAATATCTTAACTTTGTTCTGTACTAGATTCAACTTTTTTTTAAAGCAACAGCTGATTGTTGATAATGTAGAGTGGACTTTCATTAATGAGGATTTTTGGGTAAACCAAGTTAGAGGAACGAGCACTGCTTCTTGTTATTCAGGAGTGGAAATATACTCAAGGGCCTTGCGTTATTATTTTGGCACGTTACAAAAGCTGCTTTAGAATGCAGTCAAACTTGTACAAAGGCGGTCTTGTCTTTGGCAAGAGAAAGCAAAACATAGCAGCTTAGGGTTTTATTACTATCTCCTTATGTTGTAAAATAATGTAAGGTTTACTGCCATGAAGTCAACTTCTACATTTCCGCCTGTAAACCCTTCTGTAAACAATGACACATCAAATCAATACTAAAACAAGGTTGAGGGTTGTAAATGCACTTTGACATTATTTCATGGCTACAGCCTATTTCCTTTTTAAGTCGAGTCATAGGCCTAGGTAGCCGGGCTGACGTGGCTCACATGGTCAGAGATGTAGCGCTGACATACTGGTGTGGAGAGGAGGCTGTTGTGAATGCAGTATTTGCGCAGAGTTGTGCTTAATTCTTGCTGAGTTTTGATTGGTTCTCTGACGTTTGTTTGGGTTGATACCTCGCATTGTTTGGGTTTGAAAATCTAACAGTTGTATTAGAAGGGGGTGGACGCTCAGGGACTGTAGGTGGCTTTCCATGTGGGTGTTTGAGTGAGAAAGACACAGAGGAGAACAAATCATTTAAAAAGCACAGCCCCCATTATTGACGCATCGTGCTGACAACATCAACATAGCTTTTCCAGACTGAAGTAAGGAGGACTTTGAGTTAGGTGTCAGCCAGACTAAATCATAGGTGCATCCAATCTGATTTCTAATATCCACAACATTCTATAACAACACCACAGAACTTGAAATTCATTCTAGATTCTGATAGTCCAAATTGTTGTTTAGTTCTATGCCAGAATGGTTTAGGCAAGTCCTGTCTAATGGCGAGATATTGTTAGAAATTGAAAACCGGCCAAGGTGTGCAAGATGCAAAATATAAGACCAACAACTTATATATTTCAAGGTTTAATAGACAAAGATATGCATATGAGAGAAACAGACCCGTTCCTCTGACAGCCTTTCTCAGACTTTCGGACCAGCAAGGCATGGCCTTCTTCCTCTGGTGACCGCTTTGGTAAAAAAATTATGAACAGTTCCTTTTTCTTTATAAAAACACATTGTATTTCATTTATTTTTTTACTTTACACTAAATTGAATGAATTACATATTTACTTGGCTTTCTTCGTGGTTTGTCTCTGTCTGCGTCTCTCTCTCTGTGCTTTCGTAATGGGCTTTCTTCATTGTTTGTCTCTGTCTGTGTCTCTCTCTCTGTGCTTTCGTAATGGGCTTTCTTCATTGTTTGTCTCTGTCTGTGTCTCTCTCTCTCTCTGTGCTTTCGTAATGGGCTTTCTTCATTGTTTGTCTGTGTCTCTCTCTCTCTGTGCTTTCGTAATGGGCTTTCTTCATGGTTTGTCTCTGTCTGTGTCTCTCTCTCTCTGTGCTTTCGTAATGGGCTTTCTTCATGGTTTGTCTCTGTCTGTGTCTCTCTCTCTCTGTGCTTTCGTAATGGGCTTTCTTCATGGTTTGTCTCTGTCTGTGTCTCTCTCTCTCTGTGCTTTCGTAATGGGCTTTCTTCATGGTTTGTCTCTGTCTGTGTCTCTCTCTCTCTGTGCTTTCGTAATGGGCTTTCTTCTGGGGCTGCCTGTCTATAATTGACAAAACAATAAAAATATAATTTAGGCATTACACAATCACATTACCTGTGCTGTCAATAAAAACAATGTAACAACTGAATCTTTATAAACAAATAAGAATCTTTCATTCTATTGATATACATACATACATACATACAATATAATATTGAAAAAATAGAATAGCACAAGATGTTTGACTCACCCAATCATTGAGACGGGTGTGCCTGTCTCTTGGACACCCAACAGATCAAACCTCAGAGGGAAGAACCTTAGGTCTGCAGGTAGCCTAGCGGTTAAGTGCGTTGGGCCAGTAACTGAAAGGTCACTTAACCTTAATTGTTAATGTACGTCGCTCTGGATAAGAGTGTCTGCTAATTGACTAAAATGTAAGAAGGAGAGGGACAATCAAGGTGTTTTTTAAAGTCAGTCTACTGCCATATTTAGATTTTCTTGCAGCAAGAGCGGAGAAGCTAGTGTCCCGCTTCCTTTTTATCCACGGCAAACTTTAACAGCAGTCTGGTCTGTACAGAGCTCGATTTATAATGGTCTGGTCGTAATCCATGACCTGTTATTCTGAACGAATAGGCCTACATATTTCACTTGCAGCTGTATTCTGAGGCAACTCTTTGCAACAAATAAATTCTTAATTCATTTGGAACGTATTCAGGCCCCATGACATTTTCCATGTTTTGTTATGTTACAGCCTTATTCTAAAATTAGGGATGCACGATATATCGGTGAACATATCGGAATCGGCCGATATTAGCTAAAAATGGCAACATCGGTATCGGCCCGATGTCTTGTTTAACGGCGACATTAAAAAGCGATGTCAAAGCTACCGTGCATACCTATATACCATTGGTACACGACGTAATGATGCCACGTAAAATTTTGCGCTACACGTGCAACACAGCATTCCTAACCTAGCCCACAATGTCTGCTGTTGGGATCGAGCAGTCAACAAGTCATTTGAAAGAGTAAGAACATTTCAGCGAGACAACTCAAAGGCGAAATCCATTAAAGCCAAGACAATGGAATTCATTGCACTTGATAATCAACCGTTGTCTTTCGTGGGTGATGTTGGCTTTCGCCGACTGGTTGAGCACCGGTACACACTAACAAGTGTGCTATTTTTCAGATGTTGCCCTTCCAGGGTTACACAGTAATACCGTCACTGCTATTAGCTTCACCACATACATACTATGGAACTCCGTTTGGGTCTTTGCGTGTCAAAAAATATACAGTAGCACCGTCAAAGCTGTACAAAAAAGTCTGCTAACACCGGTCACAAACGATGTGTTTACAATACCGCGTTGGTAGTAAAGCATAATTTATGCACATAAGCACAAAGCTAACATTATAAGCAGCTGGCTAGCTTCATCTGGCTAGTAAGGCTTGACCGGACCGTGTTGTGAAGCTAGCCACAATAAGGATTAGGCAAAATAGTGTCATTTGCGGTTTGCCTTCAAAATAAAATTGTCATTGACAGTGATGCAAATGAATACAAATAGCAGAATTATGCCATACTTTTATTTTGAAGGCTAACCGCAAATTCCACTATGGTGGCTAATCCTTATTGTGGATAGCTTCACATAGATGGGTCTGACCACCGTTAATCAAATAAGAACTGTCTTATAAATTAGGGTTATTTTAGATGATGACACCTAGCTAAATAGTTAGCTAGCTATAGTTATGTCGTTTTGCTATGTTTTTGGGGAAGAACATTGTTTGCATCCATGAGCTAGCTTGCTTTTTTTTATGACCAGCACTGTAGGTGCGTGAGACAACTTTACCAGCATCATAGCATACGTATCGTTGTCTTTGCTGTCTTTGTTTCTAAGATAACTGCGTAGTTTAGACTAATTCGGTTAGCTAGCCAGCTATTTTTCGTCCTTTTAACGTAACGTAACGTAGTCAACACTGCTCGCTAGCCAGCTAGCCACCGAATAGCAACACTGTAGAAACTATTACATTCAACGGATCAACGGAACGATTGATTAGTGTAGTGTTAGCTAGCTACATAGTTGTCTTTGCTGTCCTTGTATCTAAGACAATTGTGTAGTTTATACTAATTAACGAGCCAGTTACCGAGGTTACATAGCTAGCTACCGAGGTTACCTAGCCAGCGACACTCTCAAACAAAGTCAACAACGCAGCCACTGCTAGCTAGCCCACTTCCGCAGTACTGTATCATTTTAATAATTTTGGTCAATAAGATTTCTGCAACGCAAGCTTAACTTTCTGAACATTCGAGACGTGTAGTTCACTTGTCATTCCAATCTCCTTTGCATTAGCGTAGCCTCTTCTGTAGCCTGTCAACTATGTGTCTGTCTATCCCTGTTCTCTCCTCTCTGCACAGACCATACAAACGCTTCACACCGCGTGGCCGCGGCCACCCTAACCTGGTGGTCCCAGCGCGCACCACCCACGTGGAGTCCCAGGTCTCCGGCAGCCTCTGGAACTGCCGATCTGCGGCCAACAAGGCAGAGTTCATCTCAGCCTATGCTTCCCTCCAGTCCCTCGACTTCTTGGCACTGACGGAAACATGGATCACCACAGATAACACTGCTACTCCTACTGCTCTCTCCTCGTCTGCCCACGTGTTCTCGCACACCCCGAGAGCTTCTGGTCAGCGGGGTGGCGGCACCGGGATCCTCATCTCTCCCAAGTGGTCTTTCTCCCTTTCTCCCCTTACCCATCTGTCTATCGCCTCCTTTGAATTCCATGCTGTCACAGTTACCAGCCCTTTCAAGCTTAACATCCTTATCATTTATCGCCCTCCAGGTTCCCTTGGAGAGTTCATCAATGAGCTTGATGCCCTGATAAGCTCCTTTCCTGAGGACGGCTCACCTCTCACAGTTCTGGGTGACTTTAACCTCCCCACGTCTACCTTTGACTCATTCCTCTCTGCCTCCTTCTTTCCACTCCTCTCCTCTTTTGACCTCACCCTCTCACCTTCCCCCCCTACTCACAAGGCAGGCAATACGCTTGACCTCATCTTTACTAGATGCTGTTCTTCCACTAACCTCATTGCAACTCCCCTCCAAGTCTCCGACCACTACCTTGTATCCTTTTCCCTCTCGCTCTCATCCATCACTTCCCACACTGCCCCTACTCGGATGGTATCGCGCCGTCCCAACCTTCGCTCTCTCTCCCCCGCTACTCTCTCCTCTTCCATCCTATCATCTCTTCCCTCTGCTCAAACCTTCTCCAACCTATCTCCTGATTCTGCCTCCTCAACCCTCCTCTCCTCCCTTTCTGCATCCTTTGACTCTCTATGTCCCCTATCCTCCAGGCCGGCTCGGTCCTCCCCTCCTGCTCCGTGGCTCGACGACTCATTGCGAGCTCACAGAACAGGGCTCCGGGCAGCCGAGCGGAAATGGAGGAAAACTCGCCTCCCTGCGGACCTGGCATCCTTTCACTCCCTCCTCTCTACATTTTCCTCTTCTGTCTCTGCTGCTAAAGCCACTTTCTACCACACTAAATTCCAAGCATCTGCCTCTAACCCTAGGAAGCTCTTTGCCACCTTCTCCTCCCTCCTGAATCCTCCTCCCCCTCCTCCCCCCTCCTCCCTCTCTGCAGATGACTTCGTCAACCATTTTGAAAAGAAGGTCGACGACATCCGATCCTCGTTTGCTAAGTCAAACGACACCGCTGGTTCTGCTCACACTGCCCTACCCTGTGCTCTGACCTCTTTCTCCCCTCTCTCTCCAGATGAAATCTCGCGTCTTGTGACGGCCGGCCGCCCAACAACCTGCCCGCTTGACCCTATCCCCTCCTCTCTTCTCCAGACCATTTCCGGAGACCTTCTCCCTTACCTCACCTCGCTCATCAACTCATCCTTGACCGCTGGCTACGTCCCTTCCGTCTTCAAGAGAGCGAGAGTTGCACCCCTGCTGAAAAAACCTACACTCGATCCCTCCGATGTCAACAACTACAGACCAGTATCCCTTCTTTCTTTTCTCTCCAAAACTCTCGAACGTGCCGTCCTTGGCCAGCTCTCCCGCTATCTCTCTCAGAATGACCTTCTTGATCCAAATCAGTCAGGTTTCAAGACTAGTCATTCAACTGAGACTGCTCTTCTCTGTATCACGGAGGCGCTCCGCACTGCTAAAGCTAACTCTCTCTCCTCTGCTCTCATCCTCCTAGACCTATCGGCTGCCTTCGATACTGTGAACCATCAGATCCTCCTCTCCACCCTCTCCGAGTTGGGCATCTCCGGCGCGGCCCACGCTTGGATTGCGTCCTACCTGACAGGTCGCTCCTACCAGGTGGCGTGGCGAGAATCTGTCTCCTCACCACGTGCTCTCACCACTGGTGTCCCCCAGGGCTCTGTTCTAGGCCCTCTCCTATTCTCGCTATACACCAAGTCACTTGGCTCTGTCATAACCTCACATGGTCTCTCCTATCATTGCTATGCAGACGACACACAATTAATCTTCTCCTTTCCCCCTTCTGATGACCAGGTGGCGAATCGCATCTCTGCATGTCTGGCAGACATATCAGTGTGGATGACGGACCACCACCTCAAGCTGAACCTCGGCAAGACGGAGCTGCTCTTCCTCCCGGGGAAGGACTGCCCGTTCCATGATCTCGCCATCACGGTTGACAACTCCATTGTGTCCTCCTCCCAGAGCGCTAAGAACCTTGGCGTGATCCTGGACAACACCCTGTCGTTCTCAACTAACATCAAGGCGGTGGCCCGTTCCTGTAGGTTCATGCTCTACAACATCCGCAGAGTACGACCCTGCCTCACACAGGAAGCGGCGCAGGTCCTAATCCAGGCACTTGTCATCTCCCGTCTGGATTACTGCAACTCGCTGTTGGCTGGGCTCCCTGCCTGTGCCATTAAACCCCTACAACTCATCCAGAACGCCGCAGCCCGTCTGGTGTTCAACCTTCCCAAGTTCTCTCACGTCACCCCGCTCCTCCGCTCTCTCCACTGGCTTCCAGTTGAAGCTCGCATCCGCTACAAGACCATGGTGCTTGCCTACGGAGCTGTGAGGGGAACGGCACCTCAGTACCTTCAGGCTCTGATCAGGCCCTACACCCAAACAAGGGCACTGCGTTCATCCACCTCTGGCCTGCTCGCCTCCCTACCACTGAGGAAGTACAGTTCCCGCTCAGCCCAGTCAAAACTGTTCGCTGCTCTGGCACCCCAATGGTGGAACAAACTCCCTCGCGACGCCAGGACAGCGGAGTCAATCACCACCTTCCGGAGACACCTGAAACCCCACCTCTTCAAGGAATACCTAGGATAGGATAAAGTAATCCTTGATCCCCCCCCCCCCCTTAAAAGATTTAGATGCACTATTGTAAAGTGGTTGTTCCACTGGATGTCATAAGGTGAATGCACCAATTTGTAAGTCGCTCTGGATAAGAGCGTCTGCTAAATGACTTAAATGTAAATGTAATGTAAATGATGAATCGTTGTGACATATGAAATACGAGTGATAGTGTAATCAATGTGTAATAACTACTTAAAAAATGTATGAACGCGTCAAATTATTATGTGACGTGCAGTCATATTCAGGTCCTGATTGGTCAATGGGCTTATTTGACGTGTATATTTTTGGACACGCAAAGACCCAGACGGCATTCCATAGAAATCCTGGTTCAGAATGAAACGACTGAACAAATTAACCACGAAACAGCACAGAAAGTAAGTGAAAGAAATAGGTTTTGATGATGTTTTACTGGTAATGGGGACATGCGTAAATGCCAACAAAATAACTTTTGGGTCAGTGTGTGTGTGTGTGTAACCTTTTATTTAACTAGCCAAGTCAGTTAAGAACAAATTGTTATTTACGGTGACGCCCTGGATGACGCTGTGCCAATTGTGCCCTTCCCTATGGGACTCCCAATCATGGCCGGATGTGATACAGCCTGGATTCGAACCAGGGACTGTAGTGACACCTCTTGCACTGAGATGCAGTGCCTTAGACCGCTGCGTTCATGTGTGTGTTAACTATTTAACTGTACTAGAATGCTTAAAAGGCCGCAAAAATGTTGAATATCGGTATTGGCCAAAAATGTAATGTCGGTGCATCACTATCTAAAATGAATTAAATAAAATGTTCCTTCATCAATCTACACACAATCTCCCGTAATGACAAAGCAAAAACAGCTTCCTAGAATTTTAGCAAATTTATTAAAAATAAAAAACAGTTACCTTGTTCACGTAGGTATTTAGAACCTTTGCTATGCGACTCGAAATTGAGCTCAGGTGCATCCTGTTTCCATTGATCATTCTTTAGATGTTTCTATAACTTGATTGGTCGAAGGAATTGTCCATAGAGCTCCGAGACAGGATTGTGTCGAGGCACAGATCTGGGGAAGGGTACCAAAAATGTTCTGCAGCATTGAAGGTCCCCAAGAACACAGTGGCCTCCATCATTCTTAAACGGAGATGGGAGAACCTTCCAGAAGGACAACCATCACTGCAGCACTCGACCAATTAGGCCTTTATGGTAGAGTGGCTAGACAGAAGCCACTCCTCAGTAAACTCGTTGGCCTGAATACCAAGCATCACGTCTGGAGGAAACCTGGCACCATGGTGGCAGTATGGCATCATGCTGCGGGGAGGTTTTTCAGCGGCAGGGACTGGGAGACTAGTCAGGATCGAGGGAAAGATGAATGGAACAGAGATCTGTGATGAAAACCTGCTCGGGACCTTCGACTGTTCACCTTCCAACAGGACAACGACCCTAAGCACACAGCCAAGACAACGCAGGAGTGGCTTTGGGACAAGTCTCTGAATGTCCATGAGTGGCCCAGCCAGAGCTCGGATTTGAACTTGATGAAACATCTCTGGAGAGACCTGAAAATAGCTGTGCAGCAACGCTCCCCATCCAACCTGACAGAGCTTGAGAGGGTCTACAGAGAAGATTGGGAGAAACTCCCCAAATACAGGTGTGCCAAGCTTGTATCATACCCAGGAAGACTTGAGGCTGTAATTGCTGCCAAAGGTGCTTCAACAAAGTACTGCTCAGAGTCTGAATACTTATGCAAATGTTATATTTCCATTAAATATATATATATCCTGTTTGTGCTTTGTCATTATAGGTTATTGTGTGTAGATTGAGGGGGGGAACTATATAATCTATTTTAGAATAAGCCTGTAACTTAACAATGTGGGAAAAGTCAAGGCGTCTGAATACTTTCCGAATTCGCTGTATCCTGTCTTCAACCTAGACTGCCGTATGCATAGTTCAGCCCATTGTGCAAATAGGCCTATGGCAAGTATTTATTTAATTCAAATATTCTGCGTACTGGCAAGCATTCCTCCACGGACCAGGGTTTGAGAAAGGCTGTTCTAAGAAGTCAGCAGCAAATCTCTCTCCCTCCAGTGGGGAGTGCAGAGCTAAATACTCCTCATCTGTTCATTGTCTCATCCTTCCCTGCCCTGGGTTACAACATTAAATCAAGGCTGAGACCTCGTGGTTCAATAGACTATACATTTGACACCAATGGCTGATTTTTATGGCTCAAGGGCCCAGATATCAGTTACTAAGACCTGCTTTATGGTGACCTCTGCACTTTGAGAGGGTACCTGGAGGCCAAATTCCAATTGGGAATAATCATCATAATATCGTTCTAAACAATATGATGAAACTTATGGAACATGTTAGCCAACCGTCTCACCACTTAGACTGCATGTATCACTCAGTGCTCTCCTCCTGAATGTGCATTGTGTTTTTTAGCTGTTTGGCACCTGGATCAATTTACTTCAGGTTTGTTACATTAAAAAGTTATGTGATCATCGCACTGTAGGCCTACCTGTAACTCACCTTTCTCCCTCTCCTTTCCCTCCATTACCCTCATTTCCCTGTCCTCAATTTCTGTTCCTTTTCTTTCTCTGAACTCTCCATCTCGCTCCCCATCTTTCCACATTACCCCTCTCTTTCTATCCCACTCTCCAGCAGTGGAGAAGGCTCCAACAGAGCAGGCCCTCGACGTTTGTCGCGGCAGAACAGCGATGGGGGAACAGTGGTGCCAGTGGGCGAGCCCAGGGAGCATACCATCGACTGCGGTGACATCGTGTGGGGCCTGGCCTTCGGCTCGTCAGTGCCAGAGAAGCAGAGTCGCTGCGTCAACATCGAGTGGCACCGTTTCAAGTTCGGTCAGGACCAGCTGCTGCTTGCCACAGGCCTCAACAACGGACGCATCAAGATCTGGGACGTCTATACCGGTGAGAACCTGATTAAACATCACAACCAGCTATACTCTTCTGTTTTCACAGTGCATCATTCCTAGTGCCATGTACCAATGCAAGTTATAGAATCAGCATGCCTGTTCCCAGTAGAGAGGAAGTTGAAGCCTCATAGGTGGGTTTATCGGACCAACTTTCGCCACACAAATCCTGGGCTATGTTTTCATTCCAGAAAGTCCACCTCGCCCTTCTGCCTTTGTTCACTTTCTCACAGATCTTATATTTGAAAGCAGCACGGACAAAATTTGGTGGGGCTGTTTACACCTATGTGAAGGGGAGAGGACATGATATCTCTTGCCTGGAGCTCAACTGGTGCTAGCTCGCCAGTCGTGTCCTAAATGGAATTAAGGGTTTTATAATATCACTGGCTGTGCTGTGTTTCCCCTAGTATTCTTTTCAGCAGCAGTGTTGGGGGGGTCAGGTACTCCTGTGATATCTTTTCCTGTAGAATGACTATGAGGTCACTGCTGGTGACTTTTTAAAATTACATTGTACTCCAAAATGAATGAAAATTAAATTATGTCAGGATCTGAAATATAATTTCCCCTTCTAAAGCATTAGAACCTATAACCCAAGTGAGCGGCATAGCGGCTTTAAATAAATATTTACCTAATTGGAAAACCCCCAAAAGACTTTGAATGCATTAAATGCTACAAATATACTTTAACTTGTCACTCTAGGGTTTTGTCTTTATCAAAATTGGGCTTATTATTTAGAGGCCCCCTTCTTGGACAAAGATAGATGTTTTTTCTGTTTTTAAGGGCATTTCCTGCAATTATACACATTTTGTCATGGACAGAGAGAACATTTTGAAAAAGAAAATTAAAGCTACTTTTCTGAATTTCTACACTCATTGCGCTGAGGAAAAATAGCAGTTTTAAAGCTACTTTCCTGCAATTATTCATGTTTTGCTCTGGTTTATGTTGTGTTCTTATGCTATCTGAAGGACTCAAACATAACAAAGTCAGTGAGGCCCCCATGCCATGATATGTATTTTTATTTGGGTGATTCTAGGTTCTCAAAGATGATATTATTTTGATCCATGATCTTTTCTACATACTTTTTGAAGTGGTCGGCAACGATTTAAATGAATATGTGGGAAACGCTGGGGATCATATGCATGATTGCTGTTACATCAACCCGTTGCACAGATGCAGGATTTTTTGGTAATCTTTTAAGCAGCCTGTCATTAAAGAGAGTAGATGTAACCCTATCCCAGTAGGGTTACCTAAGCCTTCCTGATGCACACAGGGCTATAAAATGAGTTCTAATAGAACAGCCAAGAGAATGCTCATTGTTCTGTTCCAGATGGGAAACGTGGTTGCCATTGCCTTCTACCCATCACGTCATCTACACACCCACTTCTAGCTGGCATCCTGTTTTATGGTCTGTGTGTTGGAGACAGTCAGTGGGTTATATAATGTGTTGACGTTCGTTTTAGCCCTGCTGGTTGTTTGCTTGCGCCTCCTGTCCTGCTCCCAGGTTTTTTTTACTGACAAACCTGATTGATGATGTTTGCCCACGGACCCTCTCTTGCTGCTGCCAACACAGTGCTGACGTCCCAACCCTGCCAGGCTCCCTGCTCTCCTAGACACATTAGTTCTCTCTCTCTCACACATCTACATACAGGGCCCTTTAAACCTGCCTTTGAAAATGTAGCTACCAGAAACACTGTATGTTAATGCCTACGTATGTACAAAGGACAAATAGAATGCCCTAGTCAAAGTCAAACATCTGTGTGGATAAATAGTCATCTCCACAGAGTATGACTTGATTGGTGGGAGGTTGTGTACTGGAATACCACCATGACAGCCAATGATTTACAGTTAACCGCTAGCTGTGCTGTGTTGCAAGTGGGTGGAGATATAGTTGTCAGGGGCCGGTCCAAGAGCCATGTTGCCATTTTCTGCTGTGCTGATGAGCTTCTGTATCTGGGCTACTGTGGTCTGGTGTGAGTCATGACTTTAAAAATAAAAGATGGATAGATTATCTTTTTTTTTTTTTGGAATGTCCCAACTCACACCAGACCACAGTAGCCCAGGATTTAATAGTTTGTGTTTTCCCCTCTGGCCCACTATGGAGGACAGGAAACAAAGCCTAGAGACCATAGACAATCAGGGGGTAAAGTGAACTGGAGATCTGGATTGATGTCAGAATGTCACACGTACAAAGGTTTTTCTTCGTTTTTGTGTTTCAAAAATAGTAATAAAAAAATATATATATATATTCCCCAAACCCCACCACCCCTCCCCCAATTGGAGTAAACTAATCAAAAACAATTAGGGTGTTATTGTGATAACTATTATTATACCCCAATTAGGAGTCAGCTGACTGTTGGCAGACTATTTGAGAATAACTACTGTAATTGAGTCCCATTCTCCCCTCAATGGAACCAGTGTTGGGACTGCGTATCAGAAAGCAACAAATTGCCGGGATTAAGTCTGGATTACTTTGATTGCACTTATTCGATGTCAGTCTACCCAGAGGGTATTCCATGCCATTCTGACTGTCAACACCAGGCCCAGCCTTTGAAATAGAGCTCTCCAGGGCTTTACCTCGTCAGATTGAGAGAAGAAAGCCCAGTCGGTGGATCTAGTAGTTACATGGAGATTTCATTTGTGACAGCCCTCTTTCTTTTCCCCTCTTAAATTCTTCTTTCTTTTCTCTACTCAATCTCTACTCTTAAAAAAATGTATATATAAATTCTGTGCCTCTATGTAAACTGACAGCGCTCTCGTTACTTTTCACATGGGTGAAGAACCCACACTCATTTATCTAATTTAGTTTTATTATTAACTCTGGGGTTGTTTGCCTTTACAGGAAAGCTGTTGCTGAATCTCATGGACCATACAGATATAGTGCGAGACCTGACTTTCGCCCCTGACGGCAGCCTCATGCTGGTATCGGCATCCAGAGACAAAACCCTGAGGGTCTGGGACCTGAAAGATGACGGTAAGAACACTGAGTCCTGAGGAACATCTTTTGATTTAGCTTGAGTCCGTTTTATTATCTTGGAACTGAAACAGTTTTTCATGGTTATTTACATGGCTTTGTACAGCTGTGCAAGCAAGCCACACTGATACATGCATATGTCGTTTTTGAGTGTTGAGCTAATACACATCCACAAACATGAAGCTGAAGAAGTAGGTAGCATGTGATGAGTTGCCTTTGTTCCTGTGGAATGTGGGATTTGCTACTGCTGCTGACGGTTCCACCTTGAAAGGCCCCACCCCCTGCATGCATTCTAAGCTCACATGAACAGAGAATAGTGTTACAATTGGACCCAGGTCCAAGAGTAGGCTATTCTTTTCTTCTGAAATAGACTACATGTTTCTTTACACTTGTCTAAAATAATGGATGTATTGTGATGTAGCCTATATTACATGGATTTATTAGACTTTTAAAAATGTAGATGTTCCAAAGGTCTACATCAGTGGCTTGTAGGCTATGCATGAAAGCCAGGAGATTCTAAATGTGTGTTTGAATTCATGGTCAATTACCGCAAGACCAGCAGTTATTTGCTTGACAATCTTCGTCTGACAGAATTTCATGACCGTCAAAGCCCTAGTTAAGCCCATTTAATTAAAAAAGCCAAATTATCCCTATTGAAATTTTGCAGAAAATCCTGTAAACTGTTGAAACATAATCAGCAGAGTTTTGTTACACTGTTACTTCATCACAATCATTTCTTAAGCAAATCATTTGTGTGGAGTTTTCCATCATGTACACGTCATAACCAGCTGTGATTCTGTGTTGTAGGTAACATGGTGAAAGTGTTGCGGAGTCATCAGAACTGGGTCTATTGCAGCGCATTCTCACCAGACTCTTCAGTCCTCTGCTCTGTTGGAGCCGGTAAATCGGTACGTACACCTGCTCCCCTTTCTCTCCTTTTTGAGAACTGCTACTCTGTGTGCTATTGCTTGTGTCTAGTTATGCTCAATGACCTACCAATGAAACACTCCCACCTTCCCCCGTCCCGTCAACTGAGTCTTGACCGTTATGCTTGGTGTCATAGTTCAACAACCCTGGCTGGAGTTCGGTTTGGCTTTGTTTGAAGTTGAAACATATTTCATATTCTAATATGCATGTAGATTAAACAAATGATCACACACATTTGTAATAGTTCCAGTATTTGTCCTCGATCTACAATCTAAACAATTCACTTAATGTTTTAGAGTGGGGGATACAGATTGCTATGCTTTATTTAATGACCTTTTAACCTCAATGCAGACCAAAATCATTCAAAGAAATGTTCTAAAGATTTTTGGATTCCCTTTTTGATACATTCTACCTTAGTAAGGAGAAAATTAGATGGTTAAGTGGCGTAGTCCCCAAGATGGCTGCCCAGCCAGTGAGGGATCGGACCCCTATGACTTCAGTCACAGATACACTTTGCAACATCCGCATCAACATGCTAGTAGTTAGTTACTGTAGCCAGCTCCATCCTCCTTGTGCAGGGTGCAGCTAGATTGTTGTTAGGCTGTGTTTCCATAAGTGTCTTGCTTTCCCTGTCACAGGTGGCAGGTGTGTGAGTGTTTTTGAAGGGAGGGAGCGCCGCGCTGACATAAAGCAGCCGGTGCAGACCGCTGGCTCGTGGCACCAGTGCCACTACTACTGCCGGGCTGGGACGCACTGTGCCCCTGCCCAGGGGGCAGTCTTGCACCTACCTGACCGCAAGGTCTCCCATACGTAGGTGCTGCTGTCTCCATGTTTGTCTACTTCCGCTGTCGCAGTTCCTCCTTTTATATCAGTTATGAAACTTTGATTGTAAATGGCAGTAAAGTAAAACCTTTCCCACCCACACAGTCCCTTACCCCTCTCCTTCACCTCCTACTGTCCCTCTCTATCCCCCCCACACACACTTAATTAGAAACCCTACCTATTATAGCACACCTTAACTGACATTGTCTGGTTTGTAGTTTTTTGTCAGTCTCGCCGCCTGCCCACAGTCTCTAACTTGTATGAATTACATTGTTTATTTGTCTCTCCATAATGAGGCTCTTAGCATCAGTTATTGTAGTTTGATAGCCTTAGTTCTCCCTCGTCCTCCTTACTTCTCTCCTGTGGCCCACATTTAAGGGCCAGTCAGCACACCCGTCTGTGTTGTGGCCGCACCGCTCCTTTTGTAATGGAGTTAGTGTGCAGGGGTCAGGTCATTGTTGGCGTAAATGAGAATTGAAAGGACTCTTTGTGGCTCCGCAGACTGCCTTCATCCCCATAAATGTCCGCCTTTGTCCCAAACACTCTACCAAAATTAACATGGACAATGTTGGAGTCAAAAAAACATGATGTAACTTATTGGATTCCCTGTTGCCTCATAATTGGCCAAAGGACTGTATTTTCCTCTTTCGGCTCCCCCACGGAAATGTCCCACTTTGATTAGCATTCACATGTTTTTCTGTTAAAACAGAGGGAGAGAACCATAGTGGGAAAGGAAGAACAGTCTCTCATACAGTGTGACTGAACTTACACACACTCGTCTTAGCACTGAAAACCAATCCTCACCCAACATTCGAATAAAACTGCCAATACATTCGAATTGTACTCTGAATTGCTTGAAGAGAAATGTTTAAAAAGAACTGAGCCTCACCAAAAAGATCACAGAAAACAAGAGGCAACTGTAACTGTCTGCCGTTTTGAAGCAGATTTTCCTCATCCAGTCACTGGCAGCTGGCTGTCTTATAAACTGTAGAGCGGTGCAGCTTGCCTAAAATGCAGGCAGTAGCCTCATGAGTTGGATTCCTTTCATTTCACACTAATGCTAGAGGAGGGAGTAGGAGAATATGAACTGAAGTAGCCCCCAGAAACCATTGACTTGATTGTGGAATGGCATTCATCTACTTAAGTGGAAATGTTGCACCTTTGCTCAAGTGCAATGTTTGCAGAACTCCTTATGTTTTCAATAGGCCTATACAATCTTGTTTTGGTTCTAAAAGTTACAAAGAAATTCAACATCACTGTTAAAGCCTCCTATAGAATTTAAGTTTAATTAGATCTGTTCTGATGAATTTAAAGTTTTAACAAACGACAAGGCATATTCCTCTTGAGCAGGCATTACATTGCGCTGGAGCAAAGGGTCGTTCAAACCCATGTGGCTGACTGTTGAAAACTGTGTGCAGATGTTGCAAATATGTGTGTCCAAAGGCGTCAACCTTTTGGCCATCAAATGTTTTTTTCTCTTGCAGTATGTCTCTTCGTAGGCTTCCGCCGGAGGTGCGAGCCTATTGTAATCACAGTGAACTAAAACTCAAAGGGGAAACCAGTGGAGTAACATTATGTTACCTTAAGTTACTACTTGTTTTATTTTTTTCATTTTTCTGTAGACCTAAATGTTAGTATTAAGATAACATTGTAATTAGATATTAATATGTTTAAATGCTAGCCTAGGTCATAGAAATTACAATTTATATGGAGCACAATTTAGCAGCTATGTTAAGAAACCAGATGTGCAGTGACATGCATTTTGTAACATAACATAGAATTGCTGCTTGAGTAGCATGTGATTTATTTTGTGCATTGTTTGGTCTGTAGTTTAAGCCATAAAATGACACTGAGCATACAATGATTTTTCTGTTTATTTCTTGCTTTATTTTTCTTGGCTTAATTTAATTACTTGTAATATACATTCTGTCTGTTTTGACATTTTATGCTAGTAGCTTTTAAATGCTTGTCCCTGCATGGCGTTATTCCGTGGGCTCTAACATGGACCTCTTCCTTCTGTAGGTGTTCCTTTGGGATATGGATAAATATTCCCTGATCCGGAAGCTGGAGGGTCACCATAACGACGTGGTGTCCTGTGAGTTCTCTCCCGACGGAGCCTTGCTCGCCACCGCCTCCTACGACACCCGCGTCATCATCTGGGACCCCCACATGGGCACTGTGCTGCTGGAGCTAGCGTAAGTCAGACACACCAGGAACTAAGGCAAAGCAAAGACACGATGTTAAGACCTTTTTTATGTCTGTTTTTTTCTCTCCAGGCACCTCTTCCCCCCCCCCTCGCCCATCTTTGCTGGAGGGGCCAACGATCGCTGGGTACGCTCTGTAGCGTTCTGTCACGACGGGCGTCACATCGCCAGCATCACTGACGACCGGTAAAGAACAAAGCCTGAGATCCGTGTCTGGCGCATCAGAAGGTTCCTATAAAGAAAAGCTCAGCTTTAAAAATGGTTGAGATTCTTATAGCTAATGTCCACTTGTTCCTCTCTCTAAGGCGTTCTCTTCTACCTCAGGTGTAGAGCATGTGCTGGTGTATATTTGTGTTGGCCATAGCTGCTTCACCACACCTGTTTACGCTGTCACACTTCAGTGTACACGGTAAACTGCGTGCTCTCTGTCTCTGCTGATGAAAAATTGTTAGTGTTTGCTGCAGTAGCAGAGCGCTGTGAAGCAGAGAGAGAGAGAGAGACAAGTCTTAATGGCGTCTGAGTGAGAGCATAGCTGTTGCAGCCAGGCAGGGCCCCCTTTGCAAATTGGTCACATGACCCTCACATGACAGCCATTAATCAACCGCTGATGCCTTTTCTCCTTAGCCCCGCCCTTCCCTTCATTGGTTAGGCTGCTAAGTGTTTATCATTGAGAAGGCAGTGCTAGAGGGAGAGGAGGAACGAGCCTCACAAAATGGCGGACACCGTTTTTTTTTTTTGCTCCCATGATGAGATTTTCAGATAGGATGAGGAGAAAACATTTGAAGTTTTATTGAATAGCGAAAATAAATGGCTTCTTTGATTTAGAATTGACTTCACACTTTTTTACTTTGAAAATACAAAACCACTGTTGAAGTGGAACAATATGAATGAATCCTACAGTTCAGTGTTCACATGGTTGTGTGTTTTTATGCTCTATTTCAGCCAGCTTGTTTAGGCCCTAGTGCAGTTCCCATGTGTTCTGTCTGACCAGCGCCCCTCTTTATTTTCTCCTTCTCTCTCTCCTACATACCTACTAACCCCCCCATACACACACCCACTAACTCATTTTGTCCCTCCCTCTCTCCCCCCTCCCCTACACACCCACTAACTCATTTTGTCCCTCCCTCTCTCCCCCTACACACCCACTAACTCATTCTGTCCCCCCCCCCCACTAAGCCGGTCTGTCCCTCCCCACACCCACTAAGCCGGTCTGTCCCTCCCTCTCTCCCCCTCCCCCACACACCCACTAAGTCGGTCTGTCCCTCCCTCTCTCCCCCTCCCCCACACACCCACTAAGTCGGTCTGTCCCTCCCTCTCTCCCCCTCCCCCACACACCCACTAAGTCGGTCTGTCCCTCCCTCTCTCCCCCTCCCCCACACACCCACTAAGTCGGTCTGTCCCTCCCTCTCTCCCCCTCCCCCACACACCCACTAAGTCGGTCTGTCCCTCCCTCTCTCCCCCTCCCCCACACACCCACTAAGTCGGTCTGTCCCTCCCTCTCTCCCCCTCCCCCACACACCCACTAAGTCGGTCTGTCCCTCCCTCTCTCCCCCTCCCCCACACACCCACTAAGTCGGTCTGTCCCTCCCTCTCTCCCCCTCCCCCACACACCCACTAAGTCGGTCTGTCCCTCCCTCTCTCCCCCTCCCCCACACACCCACTAAGTCGGTCTGTCCCTCCCTCTCTCCCCCTCCCCCACACACCCACTAAGTCGGTCTGTCCCTCCCTCTCTCCCCCTCCCCCACACACCCACTAAGTCGGTCTGTCCCTCCCTCTCTCCCCCTCCCCCACACACCCACTAAGTCGGTCTGTCCCTCCCTCTCTCCCCCTCCCCCACACACCCACTAAGTCGGTCTGTCCCTCCCTCTCTCCCCCTCCCCCACACACCCACTAAGTCGGTCTGTCCCTCCCTCTCTCCCCCTCCCCCACACACCCACTAAGTCGGTCTGTCCCTCCCTCTCTCCCCCTCCCCCACACACCCACTAAGTCGGTCTGTCCCTCCCTCTCTCCCCCTCCCCCACACACCCACTAAGTCGGTCTGTCCCTCCCTCTCTCCCCCTCCCCCACACACCCACTAAGTCGGTCTGTCCCTCCCTCTCTCCCCCTCCCCCACACACCCACTAAGTCGGTCTGTCCCTCCCTCTCTCCCCCTCCCCCACACACCCACTAAGTCGGTCTGTCCCTCCCTCTCTCCCCCTCCCCCACACACCCACTAAGTCGGTCTGTCCCTCCCTCTCTCCCCCTCCCCCACACACCCACTAAGTCGGTCTGTCCCTCCCTCTCTCCCCCTCCCCCACACACCCACTAAGTCGGTCTGTCCCTCCCTCTCTCCCCCTCCCCCACACACCCACTAAGTCGGTCTGTCCCTCCCTCTCTCCCCCTCCCCCACACACCCACTAAGTCGGTCTGTCCCTCCCTCTCTCCCCCTCCCCCACGCACCCACTAAGTCGGTCTGTCCCTCCCTCTCTCCCCCTCCCCCACGCACCCACTAAGTCGGTCTGTCCCTCCCTCTCTCCCCCTCCCCCACGCACCCACTAAGTCGGTCTGTCCCTCCCTCTCTCCCCCTCCCCCACGCACCCACTAAGTCGGTCTGTCCCTCCCTCTCTCCCCCTCCCCCACGCACCCACTAAGTCGGTCTGTCCCTCCCTCTCTCCCCCTCCCCCACGCACCCACTAAGTCGGTCTGTCCCTCCCTCTCTCCCCCTCCCCCACGCACCCACTAAGTCGGTCTGTCCCTCCCTCTCTCCCCCTCCCCCACGCACCCACTAAGTCGGTCTGTCCCTCCCTCTCTCCCCCTCCCCTACGCACCCACTAACTTGGTCTGTCCCTCCCTCTCTCCCCAGAATGGTGCGTTTCTGGACAATTGATGAGACATCTCCCCAGGCCATCGCTCCCCTCACTAACGGCCTCTGCTGTGCATTCTCTACTGACGGGAGTTTCCTAGCAGCTGGGTGAGGCACACACACCTACACACACACTCCTACACACTTCCCTGCCACACACACACCCATACCTCAGTCTGTTTACATACTGGGGGGATTAATCCTGTTTGAATCGCACAAACCCTAGTCTTTAGGCAAGTGGCAGGTGATCAATCAAGACTTTATGTACTGCCAAAAACTGGTCTTCCAGCTTTTTATTTGCATGCTGTAGGAAGCGCAGCGGCCCCTATATGTTGGTGGTTACACCCAGGCACCGGGGTCTCTTACAACAATGCTTCAACCAGTTATGTAAGGTAGACTACAGCTACCTAGTACCTACCTTTTCAGTGCTGTTGTGAGGGATAGATCGACTTGGAAATAACTCTCTCTCTCGCTCAGGTCTCGAGACGGCAGCGTGCATTTCTGGGCGTCCCCAAAGAGCATTGCCAGCCTGCAGCACCTGTGTCGCATGGCACTACGACGGGTCATGTCCACCCAGCAGGTGCAGACGCTGCCCATCCCGCCCCGCATACGCTCCTACCTGTCTTACCAAGATCTCTAGCCCTCCATATTCACCCTCACCGCCCAACACCGCATGCTGGAAACCAATGAATATTACCTTCCTAGAAAAAACACCCAGGAAAAATACCAAAAAAATAACCGAAGAGGAAAACTTGATTGACAAACTAACACCCCCATGCTGTTCTGTGACAAGACAACTTTTTGGATATTTATTTTTGTAGGTTTACTTCCGTGTGTGCGTGCCATGGCCCCCCTCAGGGAGCGTGGTTGAATGGTTAAGTTATTTCAGTGGCCTGTCTCTCCGCGAAAGATGGCCTTACCATATGTCACCTCTGGATAATTCTACATTCTTCCTCCAATAGACTTTTTGGCTGCTGATAATTGGCCTGTTGGTGGTGGAATCAATGTTGATGTGCTATCTCTCAACCTTCTCTGATTTGGAAGCGGAGAAACCATGCAACTCCACTGACTTTACTGTAAGGACTAAGGTTGCAAAATTCTGGGAACTTTCAATAAATTCCCTGGTTATCCCAAAATCCAGTTTGGAGGAACCCTGGAATCCAGAGGGAATCCGGAATCCTCCAACCAGGATTTTGCAACCCTACTAAAGACTGAGTGAGAGGATGGATGGTTCGTCCCAACGCTGTGCATTATTTTCAGTGTTTCAGAGACGGACATGAAGGGTCGAGAAGTGTGTGTGTAAGCCAGGGGAGTCAAACTCATTTTGCTACGTGGGTCTTCGCCGAGGTCCGGAGGGCTGCAAGTACAATTGATTATATTTCCTCTGTCAGAATGTGTTAAAATGTCCTCTTTCCATCGCTTTTGGAATTTTTGATTCACCCTGACTGTCTAGCTTTCATTTCGATTGCCTTTTAGAAAGCTGGACAGAGAGGTTACAATAAATGTAGGTCCATTATCCTTTCTACACAGTTTCGATTTGGTTTTGGTAATTTCATTATCAATTGAGATTGTTTTTCCATTAAAAGCAAAAATATAAATGTTCATTTGAAAATGGTGTAAGTGAATGACTGCTGATAAGATTTGATCTCCTGCTGCAGCGGGCTGCTGGATCCCTCCCTCAGTTTTCTGCTACCCTAGATCTCCTCAGGTCTTAACCCTTACTCCCTCGCTTACCCAGGTCCTCAACGTGCTTTCCTTTTCACACATCCTGCCTCACTCACACCCAGGAGGGCAAAGACTGCGTGTAGCCTACACTGTCTCATCTGTCTCAAAACAATAGCAACCCATGGCCTGACCTGTTTGGTTCTCATTTTTTACCTGTAAAAAAATAATCTGTATAGACAATTGATTGTGTGTACAGTGGCTTGTGAAAGTATTCACCCCCTTGGCATTTTTCCTATTTTGTTGCCTTACAACCTGGAATTAAAATGTA
The DNA here is from genome assembly GCF_045679555.1 of Salvelinus alpinus. Lineage (NCBI taxonomy): Eukaryota > Metazoa > Chordata > Actinopteri > Salmoniformes > Salmonidae > Salvelinus > Salvelinus alpinus. The sequence goes on along the minus strand of NC_092106.1, from coordinate 28,366,358 downwards.
TTTTGGGGGGGGTTTGTATCATTTGATTTACACAACATGCCTACCACTTTGAAGATGCTAAATATGTTTTATTGTGAAACAAGCAATAAGACAAACAGAACTTGAGCGTGCATAACTATTCACACCCCCAAAGACAATACTTTGTAGAGCCACCTTTTGCAGCAATTACAGCTGTAAGTCTCTTGGTATGTCTCTATAAGCTTGGCACATCTAGCCACTGGGATTTCTGCCCATTTTCAAGGCAAAACTGCTCCAGCTCCTTCAAGTTGGATGGGTTCTGCTGGTGAACAGAAATCTTTAAGTCATACCACAGATTCTCAAATGGATTGAGGTCTGGGCTTTGACTAGGCCATTCCTCTTAAACCACTCAAGTGTTGCTTTAGCAATCTGCTTAGGGTCATTGTCCTGCTGGAAGGTGAACCTCCTTCTCAGTCTCAAATCTCTGGAAGACTGAAAACGGTTTCCCTCAAGAATTTCCCTGTATTTAGTGCCATCCTTCAATTCTGACCAGTTTCCCCAGTCCCTGCCGATGGACAAACATCCCCACAGCATGATGCTGCCACCACCATGCTTCACTGTGGGCATAGGGTTCTCGGGGTGATGAGAGGTGTTGGGTTTGTGCCAGACATAGCATTTTCTTTGATGGCCAAAAAGCTCAATTTTAGTCTAATCTAACCAGAGTACCTTCTTCCATATGTTTGGGGAGTCTCCCACATGCCTTTTGGCGAACACCAAATGTGTTTGCTTATTTTTTTCTTTAAGCAATGGCTTTTTTCTGGCCACTCTTCTGTAAAGCACAGCTCGGTGGAGTGTACGGCTTAAAGTGGTCCTATGGACAGATACTCCGCTGTGGCGCTTTGCAGGGTCATCTTTGGTCTCCTTGTTGCATTTCTGATTAATGCTCTCCTTGCCTGGTCTGTGAGTTTTAGGGGGTGGCCCTCTCTTGGCAGGTTTGTTGTGGTGCCATATTCTTTCCATTTTTTTAATAGCATTTAATGGTGCTCTGTGGGATGTTCAAAGCTTCAGATATTTTTTTATAACCCAACCCTGATCTGTACTTCTCCAAAACATTGTCCCTGACCTGTTTGGAGAGCTCCTTGGTCTTCATGGTGCCACTAGCTTAGTGGTGTTGCAGACTCTGGGGCCTTTTAGAACAGGTGTGTGTATATATATATATATACTGAGATCATGTGACACTTAGATTGCACACAGGTGGACTTTATTTAACTAATTTTGTGACTTCTGAAGGTAATTGGTTGCACCAAATCTTATTTAGGTGCTTCATAGCAAAATGGGTGAATACATATGCACGCACCACTTTCCCGTTTTTAAATCTTTTGAATTTTTTAAAGTCATTTTTTTCACTTCACCAATTTGGACTATTTTGTGTATGTCCATTACATGAAATACAAATAAAATCAATTAAAATGACAGGTTATGCAACAAAATAGGAAAAAAGCCAAGGGGGATGAATACTTTTGCAAGGCGCTCTATATGCAGTACCTGTCAAAAGTTTGGACACACCTACTCATTCAAGGGTTTTTCTTTATTTTTAATATTTTCTACATTGTAGAATAATAGTGAAGACATCAACTATGAAATAACACACATGGAATCATGTAGTAACAAAATAAGTGTTCAACAAATCAAACTATAGTTTATATTTGAGATTCTTCAAAGTAGCCACCTTTTGCCTTGACAGCTTTGCACACTTGGCATTCTCTCAACCAGCTTCACATGGAATGCTTTTCCAACCGTCTTGAAGGAGTTCCCACATGCTGAGCAAGTTGTTGGCTGCTTTTCCTTCACTCAGCGGTCCAACTCATCCCAAACCATCTCAATTGGGTTGAGGTCGGTGGATTGTGGAGGCTAGGTCATCTGATGCAGCACTCAATCACTCTCCTTCTTGGTCAAATTGCCCTTACACAGCCTGGAGGTGTGTTGGGTCATTGTCCTGTTGAAAAACAAATGACAATCCCACTAAGTGCATACAAGATGGGATGGCGTATCGCTGTGGTAGCCATGCTGGTTAAGTGTGCCTTGAATTCTAAATAAATCACTGACAGTGTCACCAGCAAAGCACCCCCAGACCATCACACCTCCTCCATGCTTTATGGTGGGAACTACACATGCGGAGATCATCCGTTCACCTACTCTGCGTCTCACAGACACGGCTGTTGGAACCAAAAATCTCAAATTAGGACTCATCAGACCTAAGGACAGATTTCCACCGGTCTAATGTTCATTGCTCATGTTTCTTGGCCCAAGCAAGTCTCTTCTTATTGGTGTCCTTTTAGTTGTTTCTTTCCAGCAATTCGACCATAAAGGGCTGATTTGACCCAGTGTTCTTTGAACAGTTGATGTTGTGTCTGTTACTTGAACTCGATGAGGCATTTATTTGGGCTGCAATTTCTGAGGCTGGTAACTCTAATGAACTTATCCTCTGCAGCAGAGGTAACTATGGGTCTTCCTTTCCTGTGGCGGTCCTCATGAGAGCCAGTTTCAACATAGCTCTTGATGGTTTTTGCGACTGCACTTGAAGAAACTTTCAAAGTTCTTGAAATTTCTGGATTGACTGACCTTCATGTCTTAAAGTAATGATGGACTGTCGTTTTCTCTTTGCTTATTTGAGCTGTTTTTGCCATAATATGGACTTGGTCTTTTACCAAATAGGGCTATCTTCTGTATACCACCCCTACCTTGTCACAACACAACTGATTGGCTCAAACACATGAAGAAGGAAATTCCACAAATTTACTTTTAACAATGCACACCTGTTAATTGAAAAGGTGAATACATCATGAAACTGGTAGAGAGAATGCCAAGAGTGTGCAAAGCTGTTTTCAAGGGTGGCTACTTTGAAGAATCTCAAAAAACGCTTATTTGGTTGCTACATGATTCCATATGTGTTATTTCATAGTTTTGATGTCTTCACTATTATTGTACAATGTAAAAAATAAATAAAAACCCTTGAATGAGTAGGTGTGTCCAAACTTTTGACTGGCACTGTATGTGTGTGTGTGTGTATATATATATATATATATATGTCAGAGGATGTAGTATGCTTTTTTGTTTCTTTTTTATTCATATAACGTTACTGTTGTAAATGGTTTTTTCCCTCTGTACATTGTTTTCTCTCATTTTAATGTGAAGAGCTGTATATGAATTAATGACACAATCTCTTATTGTAGAGACCAGTGTGTAGTCTGCTCCTTCAGAAGTGGTAAAATGGAGACGGTGAAGTGTGAATTTATAGTGTGCCCTAGGACTTACAGAAAAAGCCTTAAAGGCTGTTGCCATCTGTATTAATGACTGTCTGAAACCCATGTTCAGTACAAACCCCTCTTCTCTCCTGTGCTATGCTGCACAACTCTAAAGTGGAGTTCCTAAATGTAAGAAATAACCTATAGGGGAGAGCAATACAAGATAATCTTCTGAAAATAAGTAATCTTCACATTTGCCATCTGTAGCATGGGATCTTTATTGATTGTGACATACATACCTGGCAAGCCTTTGAAGCCTTACTGTTAAATGCAGGCATTTGATAGTAAATATTTAACTGGGTAAAAAAATAAATTATTTTCAGACAATGTTGAGAAGGGCCAAATGAAAAAGTATTAATGTTCTACTTTTTGTATTTTGTCTATGCTGACCTAGGTAGTGGATACAGGCCTGCCGTTAATCAATCTTGGCAATACGTTTTCAAAAGTCAATGGTGATGCCAAAGGTCTCTCATTTTGTTGTCTGTTCTTGTCAGTCAGTGACTTTTCTCTCTCATGGCTAAAACTTGAAACTCATGTGCATATGTGAATTTTATTTAATTTATTCTGATTTTATTTATCCTCTTAGTAAAGCTGTAAGGCTGTTGTCTTCAGTAACCGGTTAGGTTGGTGTGTTTAGTAAAGCCTTTGCTGATAGAGCTAGAGGGGGTGAATGAATCAAAAGCGTTGGGTTCTCACCAGTGTTGGGGAGTAGTAAACTAGATGTAGTTCAACTAGTAATTTAACTACATTTTTCAGTAGCTCGGTACTAATATAATTCAAATCTGGGTTGTGTTTTCACTAGTGAATAAATGTTTTACCATGTAGTGGTGTAGCTAACTACTGGAACTACACGCTACTTTTTTTGCAAAAAGAAAATATGGATGTTGTCTATTTTTGGGCATCAGACCTGCCTAATTCTCATTTCAAACATTTGTTTTTAATAGGCTGTTAACATATAACCCCAAAGTGATCTGTCTTGCAATTTATAGTCTTGACATTTCAGATTTACATATGATAATTTTTAACAAAGTAGTTTGATGTAGTGAACTACTTTTTTAAAGTAACTAGTTAAGTAAACTATATTTTTCGAAGGGTGACTTTAGTGTAGCTTAACTTGTTTCAGTGTGAAGTAATTGGTAGCTTGGTAAACTATCTTTTTCAGAGTAGCGTCCCCAACACTAGTGTGTTCCCAAAATGTTTGAAAGGGTTTTGGTATCCTCCAACCATTGCAATGTTAAAAAAGAAGCTTCAATCAATGTTGAATATATTGAAATGAATGTAGTCTTTTTTTTCTGGTCTGTTTCATGTATGTAATTTTTGCATTTATAGTTTGAATAAAATATTTTTTTGAAAAACAGAATAAGTCATCCAAGTCTTCTGTTTTGCTGTTTTAAGTTGTCCTTTTATTTAAATCACCAGGCACATTATCCTGGAACCCACATGGCGAAAAGGAAAAGAGGGCACCTGAGAAACACTTAGAGGCAGGAGCACGAGGCAGATCAAAAAAGAACTGGCAGGGGTGGTACGAGCTAGAGAAAACTGCACAAAAGTGTTGAGCAAGTTTTATTTTTTATTTTATTTTTATTTAAAAAAAATTATAAATATGACATTGATTGTTTCATGGGGAGTTTGAGGTTGTGATCTTTCAATAGCACCTCCCAGCAGGGGTGGGACCAAGTCAATATTATTTGAGTCACAAGCAAGTCTCAAGGTCCAAGGCTTCAGTCAAGTCCCAAGTAGCACTGGTGAAGTTGCCAGGTAGCCTAGTGGTTAGAGCGTTGGGCTAGTAACCAAAAGGTTGCTAGATTAAATCCCTGAGCTGACAAGGTAAAAATCTGTCGTTCTGCCCCTGAACAAGGCTGTTCCTAGGTTGTCATTGTAAATAAGAATTTGTTCTTAACTGACTTGCCTAGTTAAATAAAAAAATACCAAGTTTTCAAGCCAAGTAAAAACTAAATCTATACATTTAACGACTTGTTCAGCTACAAATCTTTGTCTATTTACTGAGGCTACCAGACCGCCCTTTTCATTATTTTGTCTACAACATATCAGCCTATGTCATTGCTACAAGGTCCCTATTTTACAGTCATAAGGGCAGAAATCAGAACTAGTTAAAGGCAGGTTGGCTGCTCAGTGTAGATTTATTTACAGGTCTTGGTGGTCCAATGGTGGAAGCGCCATATCATACAAAATATACGATTAGATTTACCAAGTATACACTGGCAATAGCCCAAAACAACAGGTTAAGCCTGATACAATCTGAACAGACACTGGTAGAGGGCAAAACTGTACATCCTCCCCTTGAGAAACCAAATCGAATCTGTCAAACACAGGAGCTCAAACTGGGAGGCCTACATAATATAAGGGTTTGGCCCTCAGGACCATACAATTACCCAGTTGGCAATTACAACCAATAAACTGGTTCTACTGCGTAAAAGGCAATTTACACATTTATTGTTCGTTTTAACCAGACTTAATGATTATTCATGACGTTTCAACACCATGCATACATAGAACGTTGAATAAGATAAAATGATTGTTCAAACTCTACGTAGGCCACGTAGCCTATTTCTATGCGGATTGAGGCGTGCGCGCTCCCTTATACGCACAACAAAAATGACAGAGATGTAAGATTTATGCCGCGTTCAAACAACTGGGAACTAGAAAAAATACGAGGTCAGATTTTGTCTTCACTGATCTGCAAGTCGAAAAGTCGGAGCTCTAGAAAGAGGCCCGAGTCCCCGAGTTGAAATTCGGAGTTCAAATCGATTTTCCCCAGTCTGAATTCCGTTTTTTTCCCCGAGTTCCCAGTTGTTTTGAACGCTCGGAAGTCAGAGATTTCCGAGTGCTCAGTTGTCTTGAACGCGGCAACAGACACAAGGAAATCCGACCATACCATAAATCTAATTAAATAAACAGAACTTCTACCTCATGAGTCTTGCGAACGTTCATGCGCACTATAAACATCGCGCCCACTCAGAGCAAGGTAATAAATGGTTGGCTATCAAATAAAAATGTATCGTATATCAAACATGAAACAAAAATGTCTACATGTTGCAATAAACGGTACGGGGATGGGTTGATGAAACACCACCAATTATCGAAGTATTAGATGGAATATAGATTTACCACATAGGGCCTATCCATTTAAACGTGTGAAAGCAACAGCAAATAATTCAACAATTCACCCGACATGTGTTGATTGACAGTTTGCTGGTCCAATCATAGTGCCGAGTGTGCGTGTTTTGCAAGGGCCATACTGCGGCTACTGTCTCTGGCTGCATGTAGAGTATTCCACGTAGACTCTGTGACAAAACATTACAAAACCTGGTCAGATAATTTCAAGTCACCAGTCTCAAGTCTAAGTCGAATCCCGAGACTTGAGGCTCCAAGTCAAGTGTCAAGTTATTTTATTTTCTGTCAAGTCAGACTCTAGTCCAAGTCATGTCCACAACTTTGCACCCCAGTCATGGCGATAGTGACCCAGCCCCTAGAGCTAGCTGTAAGACCACAAACCCCCTGTTTAAGATTTCTCAGCTGTGGTAACTGCCCCCACAGGACTCCAGGACCTCCAGAAGATTCTAGTAGTCTGGGAGAAGGGGGGAGGGAGGAGTTACTGTAGTTGTCCAGATGTCCTGCTTTGTCAACAATGTCAGCTATGACACAAATTACCAGCACACTCCTGAAACTCCAGTTTGGTTTACAACAGACCAATTTCACTGACCCACACAGTACTGAAGCTCCAGTTTGGTTTACAACAGACCAATTTCACTGACCCACACAGTACTGAAGCTCCAGTTTGGTTTACAACAGACCAATTTCACTGACCCACACAGTACTGAAGCTCCAGTTTGGTTTACAACAGACCCATTTCACTGACCCACACAGTACTGAAGCTCCAGTTTGGTTTACAACAGACCAATTTCACTGACCCACACAGTACTGAAGCTCCAGTGTGGTTTACAACAGACCAATTTCACTGACCCACACAGTACTGAAGCTCCAGTTTGGTTTACAACAGACCAATTTCACTGACCCACACAGTACTGAAGCTCCAGTTTGGTTTACAACAGACCCATTTCACTGACCCACACAGTACTGAAGCTCCAGTTTGGTTTACAACAGACCAGTGTCGGCTGTGAAGTACTGAAGCCCAGTTTATTTTACACCAAATCCATGTCACATTGACACATGCCACAGAGTACTGAAGATCCAGTTTAAAACAAACCACAATCATCAGTCCTAGATAGCGTTCCTGACACAGGTAGAAAACATGTTATATAGATTAAGTGTGACTGCAGATCCATCATACATGTGGCATAATATTATGATGAACTTTGAAGCTTGGTGCAGAATTGTTTGTGAAATGTGTCATAAAATGTGTTGAAACCAAAGCCAATGACTAATTCTCATTGATCCAAACTGCATTATTTATGACACATTCATGAATGATTAAAAAAATGGATTTAATATCTTTACAATACGTGGTATTAGAAACATGTTGGAGTGTGTGTTCTGATAATATCATGTTTACTGACACAAGCACACTTAGCTACCTGATATTGGATAATATTTCAATCATGTGGAAATATACCAGCCAGCACACATGGTGTTGTCTGGTGTGGTGTAAAAGAAAAAGCTGTGATCACCGACTTGCTGGTTTATCATTGACTTGAACCCTTAATACTCAGGTTAAACATTAAAGGCTTTGACTGATTAGGACATGAGCCGGCTGGATAGATGGAGAGCAGGAGGCTGTTGGCCTCCACAGAGATGGAGAGCAGGAGGCTGTTGGCTTCACAGAGATGGAGAGCAGGAGGCTGTTGGTTTCACAGAGATGGAGAGCAGGAGGATGTTGGCTTCACAGAGATGGAGAGCAGGAGGCTGTTGGCTTCACAGAGATGGAAAGGAGGAGGCTGTTGGCTTCACAGAGATGGAGAGCAGGAGGATGTTGGCTTCACAGAGATGGAAAGGAGGAGACTGTTGGCTTCACAGAGATGTAGAGCAGGAGGCTGTTGGCTTCATAGAGATGTAGAGCAGGAGGCTGTTGGCTTCATAGAGATGGAGAGCAGGAGGCTGTTGGCTTCATAGAGATGTAGAGCAGGAGGCTGTTGGCTTCATAGAGATGGAGAGGAGGAGGCTGTTGGCTTCACAGAGATGGGAGATTGAGCAGAGATGAGAGATTGAGATAGTAGCCTATGATTACAAAGTAGGGCAAGAGCAGGTCCCCCGACCCACACTAGCCGTCAAAACAGATGTCAGCTGACTATCTGACTGTAAAGCTGACTGTAAATCTTCAAAGTTCTTCTTTCTTGCACCGCGCTGTAACTATACATACATGACCCTTGTTCTCATTCAGTGATTCACTTCCCACACATTTTTGCACTGTGACCCACCTAAAGCTTTTTGAAGTGTCTTGTGATTCACCAAGTAAACAAAGACATTGTTTCTTGTCAGAGGCATAAAGGGCCTAGCAATTTTGGAATCACTGCTTTGACTCGTTAACAGGTGACTCAGTGTCTGTATTTTCATTCCATTAGGTCATAATGACATTACAAATGTTGCAAATTCTCTCTCATAAGTAGATCAATCTTAAAAGGGTAAAGGAGGAACATCCTTGTCTTTTCTAATCCATAAAATATGGAACATTTTACAAACAGAAATGGCTACTGTGGAGATCTAAATCTAATCTAGTCTTATTTCCAAACGTATTTGGTACAGCAACTCTTCCATAAAGCCGTTATCATTTCCTGTCCTTGTTTGACAGGATTAAGATTGCCTCTGTGTGTTGGTATGTATTTGAGGGCATAGGGGAGAGGGATTTTTTTTCTGCAGGCCTTGAAAAACTAGTGTAAATTATGTGTTGGGCAGTGCAAGTCACATGTTCAATGGCCACACCTCCTGAAACAAAATAACATTGACACCTCATGGAAAGAAAGTGGGAAAGAGGGGGGAGGGATACAGAGAGAGTAAGGAAAGGGAGAGAGAGAGAGAGAGAGTAAGGAAAGGGAGAGAGAAAGAGAGAGAGAGAGAGAGAGAGAGAGAGAGAGAGAGAGAGAGAGAGAGAAAGGAAAGGGAGAGAGAGAGAGTAAGGAAAGGGAGAGAGAGAGAGAAAGAGAGAGTAAGGAAAGGGAGAAAGAGAGAGAGAGAGAGAGAGAGAGAGAGAGGAAGGGAAGGGAGAGAGAGGATGGAAAGGGAGAGAGAGAGTAAGGAAAGGGAGAGAGAGGAAGGAAAGGGGGAGAGAGGAAGGAAAGGGAGAGAGAGGAAGGAAAGGGGGAGAGAGGAAGGAAAGGGAGAGAGAGGAAGGAAAGGGAGAGAGAGAGTAAGGAAAGGGAGAGAGAGTAAGGAAAGGGAGAGAGAGAGAGTAAGAAAAGGGAGAGAGAGAGAGTAAGGAAAGGGAGAGAGAGAGAGGAAGGAAAGGGAGAGAGAGAGAGGAAGGAAAGGGAGAGAGAAGAAGGAAAGGGAGAGAGAGGAAGGAAAGGGAGAGAGAGGAAGGAAAGGGAGAGAGAGTAAGGAAAGGGAGAGAGAGGAAGGAAAGGGAGAGAGAGAGAGGAAGGAAAGGGAGAGAGAGAGGAAGGAAAGGGAGAGAGAGAGAGGAAGGAAAGGGAGAGAGAGAGTAAGGAAAGGGAGAGAGCGGAAGGAAAGGGAGAGAGAGGAAGGAAAGGGAGAGAGAGAGAGAGTAAGGAAAGGGAGAGAGAGGAAGGAAAGCGAGAGAGAGTAAGGAAAGGGAGAGAGAGGAAGGATAGGGAGAGAGAGGAAGGAAAGGGAGAAAGAGAGGAAGGAAAGGGAGAGAGAGTAAGGAAAGGGAGAGAGAGGAAGGAAAGGGAGAGAGAGGAAGGGGAGAAACAACTTGCCACAGTACCTTTTCTCTATCACTTAATTTGGAACCTGGACTCAGTCTTTCTTCTTTTCTCTATTTCTCTATCTTTTTCTCTCTTTTGCCAACTGTAGTGTGTTGATTTTATTGGTCTCAGTCTCACTCAATGGACTTCAGGCTGCTGAGTGCTACTCAATGCTTTCTGAGTGATTACTGTTGATTTAGTATTATTGTCCGTCAGTGGTAAGTGTTATTGAGAGGACATGGCTGAAGAAGTAACTGGCCTAGCTAGCCATAATATCTGACCGGACAGCTGCCTCTGTGGGTCAGAGGTGTATTTCTAACCTCACTTTGTCAGGTGATCCTTAGTCAGCCAGTGTAGGAGCTCAGCAGGCTAAAAGAGATTCAGGCTGTCCGAAATCGAACCCTATTCCCTCATGGGCTCTGGACAAAAGTAGCGCGCTATATACAGTGCATTCGGAAAGTATTCAGACCCCTTGACTTTTTCCACATTTTGTTACGTTACAGCCTTATTCTAAAATGTATTAAATAAATGTTCCTCAGCAATCCACACACAATACCACACAATAACAAAGCAAAAACAGGTTTTTAGAAATGTTTCCAAATGTATATAAAAAAAAACAGGAATACCTTATTTAGTAAGAATTCAGACCCTTTGCTATGAGACTCAAAATTGAGCTCAGGTGCATCCTGTTTCCATTGATCATCCTTGAGATGTTTCTACAACTTGATTAGAGTCCACCTGTGGTGAATTCAATTGTTTGAACATGGTTTGGAAAGGCACACACCTGTCTATATAAGATCGCACAGTTGACAGTGCATGTCAGAGCGATGAGGTTAAAGGAATTGTCCGTAGAGCTCTGAGACAGGATTGTGTTGAGGCACAGATCTGGGGAAGGGTACCAAAACATTTATGCAGCATTAAAGGTCCCCAAGAGCACAGTGGCTTCCATCGTTCTTAAATGGAAGATCTTTGGAATCATCAAAACTCTTCCTAGAGCAGGCCGCCCTGCCAAACTGAGCAATCGGGGGAGAAGGGCCTTGGTCAGGGAGGTGACCAAGAAACTGATGGTCACTTTGACAGAGCTCTAGAGTTCCTCTGTGGAGATGGGAGAACCTTGCAGAAGGACAACCATCTCTTCAGCACTCCACCAATCAGGCATTTATGGTAGTGGCCAGACAGAAGCCACTCCTCAGTAAAAGGCACATGACAGCACGCTTGGAGTTTGCCAAAAGGCACCTGAAGACTCAGACCATGAGAAGCAAGATTCTCTGGTCTAATGAAACCAAGATTGAACTCTTTCGTTTGAATGCCAAGCTTCACATCTGGAGGAAACCTGGCACCATCCCTACGGTGAAGCACGGTGGTGGCCAGTGGTGTAAAGTACTTAAGTAAATATACTTGAAAGTACAACTTAAGTCGTTTTTTTGGGGTATCTGTACTTTACTTTACTATTTATATTTTTGACAACTTTTACTTTTACTCCACTACATTCCTAAAGAAAATAATGTACTTTCTACCCCATACAATTTCCCTGACACCCAAAAGTACTTGTTACATTTTGAATGCTTAGCAGGACAAGAAAATGGTCTAATTCATGCACTTAAAGAGAAAATCCCCGGTCATCCCTACTGCATCTGATCTGGCAAACTCACGAAACACAAATGTTTTGTTCGTAAATTATGAGTGTTGGAGTGTGCACCTGTAAATGAAAAAAATGTGTCAATTTTGAAGAGCAAAAAAATTGTGCCGTCTGGTTTGCTTAATATAAGGAATTTGAAATGATTTATACTTTTACTTTTGATACTAAAGTATATTTAAAACAAAATACTTTTGGACTTTTACTGAAATAGGATATTACTGGGTGTAACGCTCTTCTACTTCGTCCTCCTCATCAGACGAGGAGAGGCGAGAAGGATCGGATGACCAAAACGCAGCGTGGTAATTTGACATTATATTTATTTAAAGAAAAGACAAAAAAACACGGAAACACTTTAACCCACTACAAAACAACAAACGAAGTAGACAGACCTTGACTTACGAACTTACATACAACGAAGAACGCACGAACAAGTACAGACTACAAATAAATAAATGAACGAACGAAACAGTCCCGTATGGTGCAATAACGACACAGACACAGGAGACAACCACCCACAACAAACAATGTGAAACCACCTACCTTAATATGGTTCTCAATCAGAGGAGATGAAAACCACCTGCCTCTAATTGAGAACCATATCAGGTCACCCATTAACCAACATAGAAACAGAAAACATAGACTGCCCACCCACACTCACGCCCTGACCGACTAACACATACAAAAACAACAGAAAACAGGTCAGGAACGTGACACTGGGTGACTTTATCTTGAGTCATTTTCTATTAAGGTATCTTTACTTTTACTCAAGTATGACAAATGGGTACTTTTTCCACCACTGGTGGTGGCAGCATCATGCTGTGGGGCTGTTTTTCAGCTGTAGGGACTGGGAGACTAGTCAGGATCGAGGCAAAGATGAACGGAGCAAAGTACAGAGAGATCCTTGATGAAAACCTGCTCCAGAGCGCTCAGGACCTCAGACTGGGGCGAAGGTTCACCTTCCAACAGGACAACGACCTTAAGAACACAGCCAAGACAATGCTGGTGTGGTTTAGGGACAAGTCTCTGAATGTCCTTGAGTGGCCCAGCCAGAGCCCGGACTTGAACCTGATCGACCATCTCTAGAGAGACCTGAAAGTAGCTGTGCAGCAATGTTCCCCATCCAACCTGACAGAGCTTGAAAGGATCTGCAGAGAAGAATGGGAGAAACTCCCCAAATACAGGTGTGCCAAGCTTGTAGCGTCATACCCAAGAAAGGAAAGGGAAAGGGGCCCACCTAGTCAGTTGTCCAACTGAATGTACTCAACTGAAATGTATCTTCCGCATTTAACCCAACCCATCTGAATCCGAGAGGTGCGGGGGGCTGCTGGCCCAACGCTCTAAGACTCGATGCTGCGATCGCTGCCAAAGGTGCTTCAACAAAATACTGAGTAAACGGTCTGAATACTTAAGTAAATGTGATATTTCAGTTTTTTATTTTGTATAGATTAGTAAAGATTTCTGAAAACATGTTTGTTTTGTCATTATAGGGTATTATGTGTAGAATGATGAGGGAAAATAACAATTTAATCAATTTTAGAATAAGGCTGTAATGTAACAAAATGTGGAAAAGGTCAAGGGGTCTGAATATTTTCCAGAATGCTTTTACACTATGTTTTGGAATGGCCAATGAAGAGAATCTGGCAGTTTGTCAGCACAGGAGGGCCTCTCCTTGTCGCCTGTGAAATATCACCTTGTTCTCATATTGATGTGTCTGTGAACAAGGACACAAATCGGGCCTTTACATAAGATCTGTAGTGGATGCCCCGTGCACTGAGAACAGGGAGAATATGGTGGAACTGTGACTAGTACAACTTTCTTATCAGGTATGAGAATGTGTGACTTAAATAGTACTAAGTCAATTTGCATTGGTTCGTTGCCAGATCAATTGTTTGTGCAATAGCTGTTTCAATTGCAATTTATCACATTTATAAAACCATTTTATTGGTGTACTGATGTGATAAACGCTCTTGTTTCTTAAACGTGGATTGACATTTGAGGAATGATACATATATTAATATAACAAGAACAGAGAGGATATGCATAAATGCATAAGTAAATATTGATACAATGACATTACCGGAATGTGGATACATTATAGAGGGCTGTAAATATCAGGGGATGAATTAATGTTACCAACATTCTTTCCCTTCCTCCAATTGTGACCACTTCCGGTGTCTCAATCTCCTAACAGTCACTTCCTGTCCTTGTTGAGTGTCTTCATTGCCAACTACATCACTCTTTTAACAGACCTCCAAAAGAATGGATTTTTTTTACATTGAAAATAAAAGGTCACTTTACAATTCATACATTGAATTGAACTGGGGGGATATGGAACTCTCTCTCTCTCCCTCTCTCAATTAAACTCAATTCAATTCAAGGGGCTTTATTGGCATGGGAAACATATGTTATCATTACCAAAGCAAGTGAAGTACAGTTGAAGTCGGAAGCTAACATACACTTAGGTTAGAGTCATAAAAACTTGTTTTTCAACCACTCCACACATTTCTTGTTAACAAACTATAGTTTTGGCAAGTCGGTTACGACATATACTTTATGCATGACACAAGTCATTTTTCCAACAATTGTTTACAGACAGATTATTTCACTTATAATTCACTGTATCACAATTCCAGTGGGTCAGAAGTTTACATACACTAAATTGACTGTGCCTTTAAATAGTTTGGAAAATTCCAGAAAATTATGTCATGGCTTTAGAAGCTTCTGATATGCTAATTGACATCATTTGAGTCAACTAGAGGTGTACCTGTGGATGTATTTCAAGGCCTACCTTCAAACTCAGCGCCTCTTTGCTTGACATCATGGGAAAATCAAAAGAAATCAGCCAAGACCTCAGAAAAAAATTGTCTGGTTCATCCTTGGGAGCAATTTCCAAATGCCTGAAGGTACCACGTTCATCTGTAGAAATAATAGTACACAAGTATAAACACCATGGGACCACACAGCCGTCATACCGCTCAGGAAGGAGACGCGTTCTGTCTCCTAGAGATGAACGTACTTTGTTGCAAAAAGTGACCTTGTGAAGGACCTTGTGAAGATGCTGGAAGAAACAGGTACAAAAGTATCTATATCCACAGTAAAACGAGTCCTATATCGACATAACCTGAAAGGCCGCTCAGCAAGGAAGAAGCCACTGCTCCAAAACCGCCATAAAAAAGCCAGACTAAGGTTTTCAACTGCTCTTGGAGTCTCTCTCCTCTGTCACTCACTGACCTTATTGTACCAGAAGATGGCAGTACATTCTCACAAGAAAGTTGGGACAAGAGGACAAAATAACAGTAATTTGAAAATAAATTACAACAATCATTTTGGAATATTTTTTAATTTAACCTTTATTCATCTAGGTGAGTTGTATTGGACTTTGAGAGTGGATGACATTTTGTCTGTATTTGCCTCCCTTACATACCATTACATTATTCCCAGAGTTGAGGCTCTTCTGCAGGACTCAGAGAACTGGCTGTGTGCCCTCCCATCCTCCAGGATGTGGCTGCTCCTCCTCCCCTGCCTGCGTCATGAAGGGGGCTTGTTTTCTAGATGTTTGGGAGCGGGGAGCTTTCCCATGGGAAACACAGGCAGAGCAGGTCACAGCATGCCAGTCAGAGCTTCATCTCAACACACAAATTAAACAAAAACCTGGCTATTGTCTGCACTCTGCTAACTACTCTGGTTCCCACCATATTTCTCTCTCCATCGTTCTATCTCCCCCAACCTGTATACTGGTAAACCACGTACATAGAGAACATTTAATGAACAAGTGCTGTGCTCTGATCTTTGTATTTAGTGATAGTTAGGCCAGGGTTATTGCGATCATCGATGTGCCCTTAAGCACGGCATTTAACCCTGCACCATTGAGAGCATCTTGACTAGCTGCATCACCGCTTGGTATGGGGCTGAGCTCTGTGTCATCCAGGACCTCTATACCAGGTGGTGCCAGAGGAATGCCCTAAAAATTGTCAAAGACTCCAGCCACCCAAGTCATAGACTGTTCTCCCTGCTACCGCACGGCAAGTGGTACCGATCCACCAAGTCTGGAACCAACAGGACCCTGAACAGCTTCTACCCCCAAACCATAAGACTGCTAAATAGTTAGTTCGGGTAGCTATTGGTTAACTATTTAACTATCTGCATTGACCCTTTTTGCACTAACTCTACTCATCACATACGCTTCTGCTACTGTTTATTATCTATCCTGTTGCCTAGTCACTTTATCCTTACCTATATGTACATATCTACCTCAATTACCATGCACCCCTGCACATCGGCACGGTACTGGTATCCTGTTATTTTTAGCCAAGTTATCGTTACTCATTGTATATATCTGTGTTCTCTCTGCATTGTTGGGAAGGGCCCGAAAGTAAGCATTTCACTATTAGTCTACACATGTTGTTTACAAATTAGATTTGATTTAATTGCTCCTGTAAGTCTCTGGATAAAGACTTCTGCTAAATTACGTAGCCCTTTTCTGCAGTCGAATGACCAAAGCGGAATGTTATTCATATTTTTAATAATTCTATAATTAATCAACTCTGGTGTTTCTATGTCAAACGGTTTTGTTATATTTCAGTCTTCTGTGATGTATATAAAGTGTAATATTGGGATGCAAACTGGTAATTGAAGACATTTCAACTCTATATCTGACATGGTCCAGGTGTCTTCTTTTTTGTAAGCCCATAACCACGTGTGTGAGGTGTATACTTTTACTTTAAAGTAGATTTGTTTGACTACCAAGAAACACTGATTTAGCCCACTGCAGTAATTAAATGTAATTTAATAGGTTACTTAATAAAAGCAAAATTGCTTTTCACAGGTCTCTTACATTAGGGGCTAAGGAGGAGAATGTGTGTCACTCAGGGCTCATCGTGGCTGTTCATCCTCTCTGACGTAAGCACATGTAAACAGTGGTTCAGTACATGCTGCTTGCTCTGCCCGCCTGTCTGCTTTATATCTGTCTTCCAAGGGGAAATACGGCGTGGACAGCAGCGAGTGAAAGAGCAACTGGTGTGTGGAAGCTTTGGTTAGCTGTGTCGTCAGTTGGTGTTTTTAATCAGAGAAAGGTGAAACAGACACAGTGTATGTGTGAGAGTAATCAATCCAAAGCACGCGTATTATGACTATAGCTTCTTTAGTTAGCTCTGGAGTATTCTACATCTTCAACAATGCATCTCGCCTAGAAGGGCCATTCCAGGCAGCCTTTATTGCAGTCATAATGCACAGGGCCCAGTTTTTCAGAAGTTGTCTACCGTAAAACTTAAGCAAATAAACACCCGGGCTATTAATTTAAATCACTGTACACATCAAGACAGGCTTCTATTTGAACCAGGTGTCTATTTCCTTAATACACACAGCATTTGCTCATTTGCATAGTTAATTGGATAAGTCCAGCATTCACTTCCAGCATTTTAATCAATTTACTGCAATAATGTGTTGTCATTTACACACTGTCACGTTTCTTTTGTCTTAGTATGCCTCTATTTCACAAAAAGTATTATTTCCTTGTAATGGAGACGCAGGGAGTCAGTTTAATAGGAATGAACATAGAGTGAATACAAAAACAGGAGTAGTGTCTAAACATGAAAACAGGAAACCATACTACCTAATGAATGATACAAAGGAGTTCTAGATAAAGGTGAAGTAATCAGGGAGTGATGGAGTCCAGGTGTGCCTCATGATGGGGCGCAGGTGTGTGTAATGATGGTTGCCAGGTGTGTGGTTAGTAGACCGTCGAGCGGGGGAACGGGAGTAAACATGACAGTAGTAGAGGAGTAGAGGTGACATTAATTATTTTCCTTTTTGACTGTGCATTTTTGGCAGTGTTTATTTTCGCCACTAGATGGCGCTCAACCTATTTCTGGTGGTCTGTACTTCCGAAGTTGTTAACTGGTGGAGGCTGGTGGGAGGAGCTATAGGAGGACAGGCTCATTGTAATGGCTGTAATGGAATAAATGGAACGAAGTCAAACGTCTATTCCTGCCATGACAATGAGCCCATCCTCCTATAGCTCCTCTCACCAGCCTCCACTGATGTTGACTGTTGAACAGATGGCACCGTACTGGATGGCTGCCGTTTTGTGAGCTCCGACGCAACTTTGCTATTTTGTAATTATTTTGGTGTTCATTTGTACTTTATTTTCACAAAATGTATCCGCTATCATTTCTTATAACCGACAAGAAATGTTGAACATCAGATCGGCAGTTACTTACCTCAATTTTGGATTTAGCTCTGACTTTGACTCATCAGCCCTGGGCTCTTTCTGTAATTCTGACCCAATCTTTGATGTATCCAAGAGGAAACGCCGGTGTTACAGAGGCAAAAGTGGGAGTCCTGGCGAGATTAAGGTGAAGGGAAAACTGGCCACCTCTACCTCCATTCTTCTGACCAAGATGGGTGAACAATCTTGGCCAATAGAATCCCTTGATAATAAGGTGGATGACCTACGATCACAGATTTGCTACCAATGGGATTCTCATGACTGCAATATTCTCTGCTTTTCTGAGATACCCCCCATGGCTATCCAACTTGATGGATTCTCCATTCCCGAGTGGACAGGACAGGGAAGTCAGGGATATTGACAGTGGGAGGGGTTTGCCTCTTCATCAACAACAAATGGTGAGCCGACTAGTCTTGACCCATTGTTGACCCTTCTTGGAATACCTGATGGTCAAATGCCGACCCTTCTACCTCCTGAGTGAGTTTTCAGCAATTATTGTCTCAGGACAAGAAAAATAACAAGCTGGCAGTTAACAAACTGTACAAGGCTATAAACAAGCTGTCACAAAGATGACGCTGGAGAGACGAAGCAGGTACGGGGAGTAACATTTAATAAATAACGGACATGGAACGAGACATAAACAGCGTTAGCAAACAGAAAACAATCAATGCAGAAGCGGGGAACAGAGCTGGGGAACTGACACATATAGGGGAGGAAATGAACAGGTGATAAGAGAGTCCAGGTGAGTCCAATAACGCTGATGCGCGTGACGAGGAAAGGCAGGTGTACGTGATGGATGGCAGGAGTGAGTGATGCAAGGCATTCTGGCGCCCTCAAGCGCCAGGGGGAGGGGAAGAGCGGGAGCAGACGTGACACAAGCAGGAAAACTTGCCCCCCGGAGGCTGCTTCCTTTGTTGTGATGCCCAACTTCCATCAACACGTCTCCTTCGCTACTAGGGGCAATAAAGGCTCCCTAGTGGCACTGCATCTCAGTGCTAGAGGCATCACTACAGACCCTGGTTCGATCCCGGGCTGTATCACAACCGGCCTTGATCGGGAGTCCCATGGGGAGGCGCACAATTGGCCCAGTGTCGTCCGGGTTAGGGGAGGTTTGGCCGGGGTAGGCTGTCATTGTAAAATAAGAATTTGTTCTTAACTGACTTGCCTAGTTAAATAAAGTATTTTATTTGTATTTTTGCACTCTCTATTCACACTCACAGGACTCTACACACACACACACACACACACACTTCATTTGCTCACACACATAACATTCATACACATTTATACTGACTCTACACACACGCACACACACTCACATACAATCTTCATATACGCTGCTGCTACTCTGTTTATCATATATCCGATCCCTAGTCACCCAGTATCCCTGCACATTACAATTGGCTCAGAAAAGGCAGCACGGCTGGCGCTTAAATGTACACACAGAGCCAACATTAATAATATGCATATCAATCTCTCATGGTTCAAAGTGCAGGAGAGATTGACTTCATCACTACTTGTTTTTGTAAGAAGTATTGACATGCTGAATGGACCGAGCTGTTTATATAAACTACTACGCATTGCTGGTTTTAGAGCTTGCAAGAAAGGCATTTAATTGTACTTGTGTATGATATAGCCATCGTCTTGTGAAGATTTCTATATGTTATTATATATCCTGATAGGATAAACAGTTCTCCAGGAGTTGTGAGATCTGATCTTCTGCGCAGTGGGAAAGAGGTTAATTAAAAGACGACCTGGAACGCCGCCACTCTGTCAAACACAAGCATAAGTAAACTACGTAGCTCTTGAGAATACACGGAACCCACGGTGTGCTAAGTGAAGTGACAGACAGCTAAGACTTTAAAGGTTTTAAATGAACTGTTCTATTTGATTTGTTTGCAGCTCTTGGGAGTCTATTAGTGCAGATTATTTGTTTGTATGCGTTCCTGTAGCGTGTCTACTTTTTAACTGTCCAAACTCAACCCAACCTGTCAAGCCGTGCCAATGACGAGGAATGGATAGTGTGCCAGTCAAAGGTGGAAGGATGGTTCAAAGTAATTAACTATCGGACGGGGACAGTGAAGGTGGCGCAGCGATGGACAAGGACGCACTCCGTCAGTGCGAACTCATCCAGAATATGATCGAGATCTCCATCTCTAGTTTACAAGGACTCCGAACCAAATGCGCTACATTGAGCGACCTCACTCAGAAAGAAATACGCACTTTGGAGGTATAGTATGGTCAGCATAGCCGTAACATACACTTCGACAGTTATCATAATAAACTTCAGCTTATTGGTGTGTGTGTTTGTGTGAGCGAGAGAGACAGTGGAACATTACAATGTTTGATGTGTGTTGTGCCCATGATATAGGCTACTAGATTGGTTTTTATATAGAAAGTAATGGACATTGCGAGCACACCACATTCTTAAAATAAATACAAATGATACAGTGATATCGTGCATATCGCTCTGGCCCAAAGATGAACAGTCTTTGATGTTCTGTACTCCTATAGTAGGTACAGTTGAAGTCGGAAGTTTACATATACCTTAACCAAATACATTTAAACTCAGTTTTTCACAATTCCTAACATTTAATCAGAGTAAAAAGTCCCTGTCTTAGGTCAGTTAGGATCACCACTTTATTTTAAGAATGTGAAATGTCAGAATAATAAGAGTGATTTATTTCAGCTTTATTTCTTTCATCACATTCCCAGTGGGTCAGAAGTTTACATACACTCAATTAGTATTTGGTAGCATTGCCTTTAAATTGTTTAACTTTGGTCAAACGTTTTGGGTAGCCTTCCACAAGCTTCCCACAATAAATTGGGTGAATATTGGCCCATTCCTCCTGACAGAGCTGGTGTAACTGAGTCAGGTTTGTAGGCCTCCTTGCTCGCACATGCTTTTTCAGTTCTGCCCACAAATTGTCTATGGGATTGAGGTCAGGGCTTTGTGACGGCCACTCCAATACCTTGACTTTGTTGTCCTTAAGCCATTTTGCCACAACTTTGGAAGTATGCTTGGGGTCATTGTCCATTTGGAAGACCCATTTGCGACCAAGCTTTAACTTCCTGACTGATGTCTTGTGGATATATTGAAGCAACATCTCATCATTTTCCTACCTCATGATGCCATCTATTTTGTGAAGTGCACCAGTCCCTCCTGAAGCAAAGCACCCCCACAACATGATGCTGTCACCCCCATGCTTCACGGTTGGGATGGTGTTCTTTGGCTTGCAATCCTCCCCCTTTTTCCTCCAAACATAACGATGGCCATTATGGCCAAACGGTTACATTTTTGTTTCATCAGACCAGAGGGCATTTCTCCAAAAAGTACGAACTTTGTCCCAATGTGCAAACCGAGGTTTGGCTTTTTTATGGCGGTTTTGGAGCAGTGTATTCTTCCTTGCTGAGCGGCCTTTCAGGTTATGTCGATATACAACTCGTTTATAGATGGATATAGATATAGATACTTTTGTACCTGTTTCCTCCAGCATCTTCACAAGGTCTTTTGCTGTTGTTCTGGGATTGATTTGCACTTTTCTCACCAAAGTACGTTCATCTCTAGGAGACAGAGCGGTATGACGGCTGCGTGGTCCGATGGTGTTTATACTCGAATGCTATTGTTTGTACAGATGAACGTGGTACCTTCAGGCGTTTGGAAATTGCCCCCAAGGATGAACCAGACTTGTGAAGGTACAATTTTTTTCTGAGGTCTTGGCTGATTTCTTTTGATTTTCCCATGATGTCAAGCAAAGAGGCACTGAGTTTGAAGGTAGGCCTTGAAATACATCCACAGATACACCTCCAATTGACTCAAATTATGTCAATTAGCCTATCAGAAGCTTCTAAAGACATGACAGAATTTTCTGGAATTTTCCAAGCTGTTTAAATGCACAGTCAACTTAGTGTATGTAAACTTCTGACCCACTGGAAATGTGATACAGTGAAATAATCTGTCAGTAAACAATTGTTGGAAAAATCACTTGTCATGCACAAAGTAGATGTCCTAACCGACTTGCCAAAACTATAGTTTGTTAACAAGAAATTTGTGGAGTGGTTGAAATATGTGTTTTAATGACTTCAACCTAAGTGTATGTAAACCTCCGACTTCAACTGTATATTGTATTTAGGTTAAACTTCCCTGTTCCTTCCATGCCCATAATCAATAACAGTTACGTAGCTAAGGCAAGACCTATGTGTTAAAACTGTTTGTTTATTACAGATTTTAAACAAATAATTAACAGTTTATGAACTTCTTATAAAACAGTAAGACAGAAACACATTGATGAAAGGTACAATGAAGGATATGGCTGGCTGTCATCAGACAAAGTCTGTGTGATATTTTCACACATCTGTCCCCCCCCAATGAATACTGTCAGTTTCACTTCTCCCTCAAGTCAGTATGTCCCCCAGGCAACCCACAATGCACAGCTCTACTCTTCACTAAAGGAAACATTGAGTTGCCACTTCCACCATGATCCATTCACATTGTTATTCAGCTGGGTATTACAAACGGAGCGAGCTCCTTATAATGTAAAGCCCTTTAGGATCATACATGCATGGAGATGCCAACTGTCATTATCATCACATCACCTATTCTGTACTGGTCATATCAGGTACAGTACCACTAAACTGGCCTACTGGCCTCTCTCCCAGTGCTTTCAATCTCCCATGGGTTTGTTGACTTCGAAGCACTGGATAAGACCGTATGTTCTGGATTTCTCATCGCTATCATTGCCATCTTCCCAAGGAGAGAGCTGGTTCAGGGAGTACAGATCAGTGCTTGTTGTGTACTAGTGACTGTAGAAACATCTAAATGTGGACTTCTCTCCCTCCCACACATTCACAGTGTGGGCTGTTGAACAACAAAATCAAATGAAGCGCAGTGGGAGGGGAGAAAAGGGGAATGGGGAAAGAAGGGCGGAAAAGATAAAGGAGGAGATACCCAACATGGCCGTTTCTTATTACAGATGAACAGCGAGGGGTTGTCTTTAAGACTGGACTGGACTGGGGGAACCAGGGAACCAGCAGTCAACAACATGGTTAGAACAAAAGAGGCAGACTAAGCCACTGCCAGGCCTTTCTCTTCCTCTGTCTTTATCTGTCTCTCTCCTCTCTCTCTCTTCTCCCCCCTCTCTCTTTCTCTTTCATTCCCTTTCTCTCTTTTTATCCCTCTCCTCTCTCTCTCTCTCTCTCTACCCCCCATCTCTTTTTATCTCTAACCCACAATAGGCCTGTTTGTCCTCTACCCCCAAGCCATAAGACTCCTGAACAGCTAATCAAATGGCTACCCAGACTATTTCCATTGTCCCTTCCCCCCACCCCGTCTTTTACGCTGCTGATACTCTCTGGTTATTATCTAGTTATTATCTAGTTATTATAGTCACTTTAACTCTACCTACATGTACATATTACCTCAATTACCTCGACTAACCGGTGCCCTCGCACATTGACTCTGTACCGGTAACTCCTGTATATAGTCTCGCTATTGTTATTTTACTGCTGCTCTTTAATTATTTGTTATTTTATAAACATTTTTACTTATCTATTTTTACTTAACACTTATTTTTCTTAAAACTGAATAGTTGGTTAAAGGCTTGTAACTAAGCATTTGACTGTAAGGTCTACACCTGTTGCATTCGGCACATTTGACAAATATAATTTGATTTGATTTATTTGTATAGGATAGTCAGGCCTGAGCTAAGTGGCTGTATGGGGAGATGGGTTACTCAGGTCTGTCCATGTAAACCAGTGGCGGATTTAGGTATAGGCGACATGGACAGCCGCCCAGGGCGGCATATTGCCAGGGGCGGCACAGGGTGCCCGCACAAAAACATTTGGTATGGTGACATTTGCGTGATCGGTTTTCTATCGCTCATTTGCACATCACGTCAATGATATCATGTCACCGTGTGGGACTGTGGGTCAATTAACCTTGTTGGAGTGGGCACCCTGATTCTAGTTTGTGAGCTAGGCAGGTTACTGCCTGGGAAGGTCTCCCACTCAGAAGTACGAGATGGGGAGGGGAGCGGGGATAGGTTGAGCTCAGGTCTCTCCACCGGAAGCCCGAGGTAGGGGGAACGGCGAATCTATAAAATAGCGCACCTCTAACTTTGTACAGTACTAATGCAATTAGTAAAATCAGTCACACTACGAAATGCTACCAAATAAACCACAATTCATTCATAATACTGTGAATACATAGTTACATAGTTTCTGGTTTGTGCGAAATTGTGAAGAATAAAATAAAACCAGTCTGCACACTGGTTTAGTCTTGACTTTTTGGTTGACAGTGTTGGGGGATGGGTAATGTATTGATGCTCGAGTGCCAAATCAACACAAATGTGTTTATATTTCTCTTTTACTTCTTTTTGATATTTTTGTATATATTTTTATATTTATATAGTTTTACACTACCGTTCAAGAGTTTGGGGTCACTTAGAAATGTCCTTGTTTTTGAAGAGTTGCAATCATGGTGGAAGTGGCAACTCAATGTTTCCTTTAGTGAAGAGTAGAGCTGTGCATTGTGGGTTGCCTGGGGGACATACTGACTTGAGGGAGAAGTGAAACTGACAGTATTCATTGGGGGGGGGGCAGATGTGTGAAAATATCACACAGACTTTGTCTGATGACAGCCAGCCATATCCTTCATTGTACCTTTCATCAATGTGTTTCTGTCTTACTGTTTTATAAGAAGTTCATAAACTGTTAATTATTTGTTTAAAATCTGTAATAAACAAACAGTTTTAACACATAGGTGTTGCCTTAGCTACGTAACTGTTATTGATTATGGGCATGGAAGGAACAGGGAAGTTTAACCTAAATACAATATACAGTTGAAGTCGGAAGTTTACATACACTTAGGTTGAAGTCATTAAAACACATATTTCAACCACTCCACAAATTTCTTGTTAACAAACTATAGTTTTGGCAAGTCGGTTAGGACATCTACTTTGTGCATGACACAAGTGATTTTTCCAACAATTGTTTACTGACAGATTATTTCACTGTATCACATTTCCAGTGGGTCAGAAGTTTACATACACTAAGTTGACTGTGCCTTTAAACAGCTTGGAAAATTCCAGAAAATTCTGTCATGTCTTTAGAAGCTTCTGATAGGCTAATTGACATAATTTGAGTCAATTGGAGGTGTATCTGTGGATGTATTTCAAGGCCTACCTTCAAACTCAGTGCCTCTTTGCTTGACATCATGGGAAAATCAAAAGAAATCAGCCAAGACCTCAGAAAAAAATTGTACCTTCACAAGTCTGGTTCAACGTCAACTGTAGATATTCCATTAAAAATCAGCCATTTCCAGCTACAATTGTCATTTACAACATTAACAATGTCTACACTGTATTTCTGATCAATTTGATGTTATTTTAGTGGACAAAAAAAATAGCTTTTCTTTCAAAAACAAGGACATGTCTAAGTGTTCCCAAACTTTTGAACGGTAGTGTAATGTTATGATTATTTATTTGTGTTCTTCCAAATGTCTGAATAAAAATTACAATTAGTGCACAATGGTGCTTTTTGGGGATGGGGGGGGGGCTAAAAAGGTGGGTTCGCCCAGGGAGCCATACAAGCTAGAACCGCCACTGATGTAAACGGCCTGTATTTTGTTTACAATGGATATTACAGATGAGTAGCACTGTCCTACGCTGTCATTGCCATAAAGAGATGGATAAAGGACTCTTACCACAAGATGCAGATGTTGTCTGTCAGTACAGGACAGGTGTGTGGGGGGTTGGGATAGGCTAGATTCGAGCGTTGCTGGACACCAGATTATGAAGAAATGGAGAGATGTTTGGTGCTGCCTGAAACATGTTTCTTATGTAATTGCAGAAGTGGTGTTGTGTTTCCGACTGGTTTTCAACTTCCTCATATTAGCTGGAGTGAAGTAGGCTAACTATATTTATTCCTGAACTTTTCTAATATTAATATGCACATTGCTTCGCTTTACAACCGGAGTAGCCTGGCTGGCATGAAAATGAACCTGCGGGAAAAGCGTCCTATGCATGTCATGTATTTTTTCCCCCTCCCCCTGTTCTGACAAGTGCATGATAATGGCCCATTCTAAATCAAAACTCATTTCACACATATATTATTTAGTATATGTAAAGACAAGATTACATTGAGAATAGTCTGATGGGTGACTATATTATTACTTGTGAATGATGCTCAGCGTGTGCAGTCTAAGGCAATAAACAGCGCATTCCTTTTTTTGCGACTTTTTCAAATCATAGTGGCATGCATCATGTAGCCTAGCCCATAGGCCTATATGTTTGACAAGGTTTGTATCACAACTAAAGTGGACAAATAACTCCAAACGTGGTAACCAAAAAAGTGTTGTACAAATCAAACATATTTTATATTTGAGATTCTTCAAAGTAGCCACCCTTTGCCTTGATGACAGCTTTACACACTGTTGGTATTCTCTCAACCAGCTTCATGAGGAATGCTTTTTCAACAGTCTTGAAGGAGTTCGTACATATGCTGAGCACTTGTTGGCCGCTTTTCCTTCACTCTGCGGTCCAACTCATCCCAAACCATCTCAATTGGGTTGAGTTTGAGGTTGGGTCATCCGTTCACCTACTCTGCGTCTCACAAAGACACTGCGGTTGGAACCAAAAATCTCAAATTTGGACTCATCGGACCAAAGGACAGATTTCCACCGGTCTAATGTCCATAGTTCTGGTTTCTTGGCCCAAGCAAGTCTCCTCTTCTTATTGGTGTCTGTTAGTAGTGGATTCTTTGCAGCAATTCAACCATGAAGGCCTGATTGATGCAGTCTCCTCTGAACAGTTGATGTTGAGATATGTCTGTTACTTGAACTCTGTGAAGCATTTATTTGGGCTGCAATCTGAAGTGCAGTTAACTCTTTTACCCTCTGCAGCAGAGGTAACTCTGGGTTTCATCATAGCGTTGGATGGTTTTTGTGACTGCACTTGAAGAAACTTTTAAAGTTCTTGAACCTTTCCGTATTGACTGACCTTCATGTCTTAAAGTAATGATGGACTGTCATTTCTCTTTGCTTATTTGAGCTGTTCTTGCCATAATATGGACTTGGTCTTTTACCAAATAGGGCTATCTTCTGTATACCACCCCTACCTTGTCGCAATAAAACTGATTGGCTCAAATGCATTAAGAAGGAAAGAAATTCCACAAATGAACTTTTAACAAGGCACACCTGTTAATTGAAATGCATTATAGGTGACTACCTCATGCACCTGGTTGAGAGAATGCCAACAGTGTGCAAAGCTGTCATCAAGGCAAAGGGTGGCTACTTTGAAGAATCTCAAATGTAAAATATATTTGGATTTGTTTATCACGTTTTTGGTTACTACATGATTCAATATGTGTTATTTCATAGTTTTCATGTCTTCACTACTTTTCTATAGTGTAGTGTGTATATTAGTAGGCTATATGTAAAGACCAGATTAAATTGAGAATAGTCTGATGGGTGGGAATATTATCAAGTTCTTGTCAAATTGTGAATGAGAGACTGATGAAGTGTGTGCAGCCTGCACAACAAACAGAGCAGAGCTCATGCCATTCTTGCAACTTTTTTCAAATCATAATTTGTCGCATCATGCAGCCTTAGACTGTATAAAAAATCGAAACATAGCCGAAAATTTGTATCACAACAAAGATTACATAAATAATTATAAATTAAACATATATACTAAACTAAAATATAAAAGCAGCAAAGAGTTGGTCCCATGTTTCTGCAGCACCCCCTGAAAAATCTAAAATATTATTTCACAAAAGTAGTGCACTATGCCTTTAATAGTCCTGTATTAGCAGACCTATATAGCTGTCTGCAGCGCAGGAATCTCCACCAGAGCTGTTGTCAGAGAATTTGATGTCCATTTCTCTACCATTTGCCGCCTTCAACGTCGTTGTAGAGAATTTGGCAGTACGTCCAACCGGCCTCACAACCTCAGTCCACGCCAGCCCAGGACCTCCACATCCGTCTTCTTCACCTGCGGGACTGTCTGAGACGAGCCACCTGGACATCTGATGAAACTGTTGGTTTGCAAACTGAAGAATTTCTGCACTAACTGTCAGAAACCATCTCAGGGAAGCTCTTCTGCATGCTCGTCATCCTCACCAGGGTCTTGCCCTGATGGCAGTTCGGCGTCGTAAATGCACACCTTTGGTAGCCACTGGAGAAGGGTGCTCTTCACGGATAAATCCCCATGTCGCAAGGATCTGTACACAATTCCTGGAAGCTGAAAATGTCCCAGTTCTTCCATGGCCTGCATACTCACCAGACATGTCACCCATTTAGCCTGTTTGGGATGCTCTAGATAGACATGTACGACAGCGTGTTCCAGTTCCCGCCAACATCCAGCAACTATGCACAGCCATTGAAGAGGAGTGGGACGACATTCCGTACGCCACAATCAACAGCCTGATCGACTCTGTGAAGGAGATGTGGCGTGCTGCATGAGGCACATGGTGGTCACACCAGATACTGACTGGCTTTCTGATCCATGCCCCTGCTTTTTTTTAAAGGTATCTGTGACCAACACATGCATATCTGTATTCCCAGTCATGTGAAATCCATAGATTAGAGCCTAAAGAATTTATTTAATTTGACTTATTTCCTTATATGTACTGAACTGTAACTCAGTAAAATCTTTGAAATTGTTGGATGTTGCTTTGATATTTTTGTTCAGTGTAGGAGGACCTGTTTCTTTGTTAACCGCTCAACACAGAATAGCCGCATATGCGCAATCACTCGGAATTTCTCCAATTGTTTGGAGAAAATATCCTTTATATTTTATTCAGCTACATTCAATGGTTTTCTTCATACTATAAACTAATATCAAATAATGCCACTGGAATTATAAGCAAATCTTGTCTGGTAAATTAATTAGTGTAGCCCACAGCCATATGGCATATCCAGATCAGGGCCTAACATAAGGACGACTCAGAATATGCTGTTCTGTTCTTCTGAATTAGGCTACATTTTCTTCACGTAATGTTTCTTTAGACCTTCCTAAAATAAATAATGGGTTTATTGTGATGGTGTAGGCTAAGTTAAATGGATTTATTACACTTAATTAGACTTTTTTAAATGTAGATGTTCCGAAGTTCCTCATCAGTGGCTTCTAGGCTATGTGGAAGCCAAGCAATGCTAAATATGTTTATGTTCATTAACAGTCAATTACTCTGAGACCGGCAGTTATTTGCATGACAATCACCGTGTCAATGGTGTATTGGAGGCGAAGTCAGGTGCAGGAGAGCAGAGTATAATGAACAGGCGCACTTTTATTATAGTTCCAAAAACGAGAGCACTACATAAAACAAACGCGCTCAAAAAACGGAACATAAAAGTAAAGTGTGTAAACTAACACCACATAACAGGAAACAATTACACACAAAACATGATGGGAAACAGAGGGTTAAATACAAGTAGATTGATTGGGGAATGAAAACCAGGTGTGTCTGGAAACAAGACAAGACAAATGGATATATGAAATATGGAGCGGTGGCAGCTAGAAAGCCGGTGATGTCGATCGCCGAACTTCGGCGGAAGTTGTGACACACCAGCTGACAAAATGTCATGACCGCCACAGCCCTAGTGCTACTGTGACCTTATTACAGAGCCCTGTGACTCCTTCAGTCTAAAGTTAAATCTACAGACTGACCACACCTAACTAATAGCTGTCATCTGATTTCCATACACTAACTAATGTTCCGGTGGTCAGCTTCTACTTTGTAATCAGATCTGGCAACCCAGGGATGGACATGGCCCATATTATCTCTATTGATTATAATTTTTCAGAGATTTTTACTTTTGAGTCTCTCTCCCACTTCATTGTTAAGATCATAGAAGTGCTAGTTTGATCATTTTGACGATTTTCCTAAGCAGCAGCTACGGTGAAGTCAGTGGAAGAAACAGAAATACAAAATGATAGGTCGTGTGGTGTCAGGAAACTCCCATGTGGGTTTGCAAACGATCTGTCCCCCCCTTTCATCTTTCTTTCCCTCCGTCTTGTTCGCTTTCTCCTTCCTTCTTGACCTTTTCGCTCGCACTCTTTGTCACATCTATCAGTTTCCTTTGCCTTCACTAAGACGCACACAAAAAACATTTCCACAGATGGAAAAAATGTGGGTACTGTGGTATTTTTCATAACCGCAATATACAGTACAAGCACAGGTTCAAGATATGAACTGTGATAGTGGCTGAGAATTGTACCTTAAACCACTATCATCCCACCCCCACGCAGGCTTTGTCTGGTACATAGAGACTAACATTGAAAGGTTGAGCACTGGCAGCCAAGGCCACCTCCTTTATTCTATCAGTGAAAGGCCCTTCCCTTGGGTCATTGTCACACACAATACACACAATACACACAATACACTGTGGTAAAACAGGTGGGCACAGATACGTGCTGCCTGTCTGCCCCATGGACCCACTCAGCGTACCCACCCCTTGCTGAGCGTCAATGCCATGTAACAGAGCTGGGAGATGAAGAGAAAGATAGACAGTGAATAACGGCGAGCGCCACAGTGGAACGAGGCCAGGCGTTGTCTGGTGCAAACCAACACCGCCTGGTTTACTCTAGTCGCTCAGTCAAGTGCATCAAATCAACTACGGCCATTCTCTGATAGGGAGTGAGACAGGAGGGCATTCAGAGACAGTCTCCCTCAGACTGGTATAGTGCTGATAAAACTTTAATGTTGTTCCACTGAGCACACGGCAAGCGGTACCTGAGTGCCAAGTCTAGGTTCAAAAGGCTCCTTAACAGCTTCTACCCCAAGCCGTTAGACTGCTAAACAGTTAATCAAATGGCTATCCAGACTATTTGCATTGACCCCCTTTTTACGCTGCTGCTACTCACTGTTTATTATCTATGCATAGCCACTTTACCCCTACCTACATGTATATATGATCTGAAATACCTCGACTAAGCCGTACCCAGACACATTTACTCGGTACCAGTACCCCCTTTATACAGCCTAATTATTTGTATTTTATTGTGTATCTTTTTTTGTTACTTTATTATTTATATTTTTTTGCAAATATTTTCTTACTTAAAAAAAGGGTGCATTGTTGGTTAAGGGCTTGTAAGTAAGCATTTCACGGTACATGTGACAAATACAATTTGACTTGACTAGGCCAGGCTCCCTAAAACCTACCAGGACCATCAGTGTTTGAAGATGGGAGCTTACACGTGAACTAGAACATCCATATTTACAGTTGGAGCTTTTTGGGTAAGAGGTAAGTTAAAATCCGGCTTTGAAAAAACGAAATACTTAAAACACTGCCATATTAAATTCAGCTCCAAAAAGTGCTAGAAGTAATGTTTGAGGCTAGACAGAGGGGTAAGACTAGAAGTAATTATTGTGACTGGACAGAGGGATACTTTCGGAAAGTATTCAGACCCCTTACTTTACAGCCTTATTCTAAAATTGATTAAATATATATTATTTCTCAGCAATCTACTCACAATACCACATAATGACAAAGCTAAATCAGGTTTTTAGAATTTTTTGCAAATGTATAATAAAAAAATACCTTATTTACATAAGTATTCAGACCCTTTGCTATGAGACTCGAAATTGAGCTCAGGTGCATCCTGTTTCCATTGATCATCCTTGAGTTGGGAGTGCCCCTGTGGTAAATCCAATTGATTGGACATGATTTGGAAAGGCACACACCTGTCTATATAAGGTCCCACAGTTGACAGTGCATGTCAGAGCAAAAACCAAGCCATGAGGTCGAAGGATTGTCCGTAGAGCTCAGAGACAGGATTGTGTTGAGGCACAGATCTGGGGAAGGGTACCAAAGAATGTCTGCAGCGTTGAAGGTCCCCAAGAACACAGTGGCCTCAATCATTCTTAAATGGAAGAAGTTTGGAACCACGAAGACTCTTCCTAGAGCTGGCCGCCCGGCCAAACTGAGCAATCGGGGGAGAAGGGCCTTGGTCAGGGCGGCGACCAAGAACCCGACACAGAGATCTAGAGTTCCTCTGTGGAGAGGAGAATCTTCCAGAAGGACAACCATCTCTGCGACAGTCCACCAATCAGGCCTTTATGGTAGAGTAGCCAGACGGAAGCCACTCCTCAGTAAAAGGCACATGACAGCCCACTTGGAGTTTGCCAAAAGGCACCTAAAGACTCTCAGACCATGGGAAACATTTTTTTTTTCACCTCAATTTTTTATTAATTTTTTATTTCACCTACAGTGGGGAGAACAAGTATTTGATACACTGCTGATTTTGCATATTTTCCTACTTACAAAGCATGTAGAGGTCTGTAATTTTGATCATAGGTACACTTCAACTGTGAGAGACGGAATCTAAAACAAAAATCCAGAAAATCACATTGTATGATTTTTAAGTAATTAATTAGCATTTTATTGCATGACATAAGTATTTGATACATCAGAAAAGCAGAACTTAATATTTGGTACAGAATCCTTTGTTTGCAATTACAGAGATCATACGTTTCCTGTAGTTCTTGACCAGGTTTGCACACACTGCAGCAGGGATTTTGGCCCACTCCTCCATACAGACCTTCTCCAGATCCTTCAGGTTTCGGGGCTGTCGCTGGGCAATACGGACTTTCAGCTCCCTCCAAAGATTTTCTATTGGGTTCAGGTCTGGAGACTGGCTAGGCCACTCCAGGACCTTGAGATACTTCTTACGGAGCCACTCCTTAGTTGCCCTGGCTGTGTGTTTCGGGTCGTTGTCATGCTGGAAGACCCAGCCACGACCCATCATCAATGCTCTTACTGAGGGAAGGAGGTTGTTGGCTAAGATCTCGCAATACATGGCCCCATCCATCCATCCTCCCCTCAATACGGTGCAGTCGTCCTGTCCCCTTTGCAGAAAAGCATCCCCAAAGAATTATGTTTCCACCTCCATGCTTCACGGTTGGGATGGTGTTCTTGGGGTTGTACTCATCCTTCTTCTTCCTCCAAACACGGCGAGTGGAGTTTAGACCAAAAAGCTCTATTTTTGAATCATCAGACCACATGACCTTCTCCCATTCCTCCTCTGGATCATCCAGATGGTCATTGGCAAACTTCAGACGGGCCTGGACATGCGCCTGCTTGAGCAGGGGGACCTTGTGTGCGCTGCAGGATTTTAATCCATGACGGCGTAGTGTGTTACTAATGGTTTTCTTTGAGACTGTGGTCCCAGCTCTCTTCAGGTCATTGACCAGGTCCTGCCGTGTAGTTCTGGGCTGATCCCTCACCTTCCTCATGATCATTGATGCCCCACGAGGTGAGATCTTGCATGGAGCCCCAGACCGAGGGTGATTGACCATCATCTTGAACTTCTTCTATTTTCTTCTATTTTCTAATAATTGCGCCAACAGTTGTTGCCTTCTCACCAAGCTGCTTGCCTATTGTCCTGTAGCCCATCCCAGCCTTGTGCAGGTCTACAATTTTATCCCTGATGTCCTTACACAGCTCTCTGGTCTTGGCCATTGTGGAGAGGTTGGAGTCTGTTTGATTGAGTGTGTGGACAGGTGTCTTTTATACAGGTAACGAGTTCAAACAGGTGCAGTTAATACAGGTAATGAGTGGAGAACTGGAGGGCTTCTTAAAGAAAAACTAACAGGTCTGTGAGAGCCGGAATTCTTACTGGTTGGTAGGTGATCAAATACTTATGTCATGCAATAAAATGCAAATTAATTACTTAAAAATCATACAATGTGATTTTCTGGATTTTTGTTTTAGATTCCGTCTCTCACAGTTGAAGTGTACCTATGATAAAAATTACAGACCTCTACATGCTTTGTAAGTAGGAAAACCTGCAAAATCGGCAGTGTATCAAATACTTGTTCTCCCCACTGTATATTTAACCAGGTAGGCCAGTTGAGAACAAGTTCTCATTTACAACTGCAACCTGGCCAAGATAAAGCAAAGCAGTGCGACAAAAACAACAACAGAGTTACACATAAACAAACATACAGTCAATAACACAATAGAAAAATCTA
Organism: Salvelinus alpinus; assembly: GCF_045679555.1. Lineage (NCBI taxonomy): Eukaryota > Metazoa > Chordata > Actinopteri > Salmoniformes > Salmonidae > Salvelinus > Salvelinus alpinus. The sequence goes on along the minus strand of NC_092106.1, from coordinate 28,332,419 downwards.
TGTACAGTGTGTGCAAATATAGAAGAGTAGGGAGGTAGGCAATAAATAGGCCATAGAGGCGAAATAATTACAAGAAACAAGATTCTCTGGTCTGATGAAACCAAGATTTAAGTCTTTGGCCTGAATGCCAAACTTCACATCTGGAAGAAATCTGGCACCATCTCTACGGTGAAGCATGGTTGTGGCAGCATCATGCTGTGGGGATGTTTTTCAGCGGCAGGGACTGGGAGACTAGTCAGGATCGAGGAAAAGATGAACGGAGCAAAGTACAGAGATCCTTGATGAAAATCTGCTCCAGAGCACTCAGGACCTCAGACTGGGGCAAAGGTTCACCTTCTAACAGGACAATGACCCTAAGCACACAGCCAAGACAACACAGGAGTGACTTCGGGACAAGTCTCAACGTCCTTGAGTGGCCCAGTCAGAGCCTGGACTTGAACCTGATTGAACATCTCTGGAGAGACCTGAAAATAGCTGTGCAGCAACACTCCCCATCAAACCTGACAGAGCTTGAGAGGGTCTGCAGAGAAGATTGGGAGAAACTCCCCAAATACAGGTGTGCAAAGCTTGTAGCGACATACCCAAGAAGACTCAAGGCTGTAATCGCTGCCAAAATACTGATTAAACACTGATGTAAATGTCATATTTCCGTTTATTTTATTTTATACATTGACAAACATTTCTAAAAACCTGTTAGATTGATGAGAAAAAAAATACAATTTAATAATCCATTTTAGAATAAGACTGTAATATCAAATCAAATTGTATTTGTCACATACACATGGTTAGCAGATGTTAATGCGAGTGTAGCGAAATGCTTGTGCTTCTAGTTCCGACCATGCAGTTATATCTAACAAGTAATCTAACCTAACAATTTCACAACAACTACCTTATACACACACAAAGGAATGTAAAGGAATGAAAAAAATATGTACATAAAAAATATATGAATGAGCGATGGCCGAACGGCATAGGCAAGATGCAGTAGATGGTATAGAGTACAGTATATACATATGAGATGAGTGATGTAGGGTATGTAATCATTATATATAGTGGCATTGTTTAAAGTGGCTAGTGATACATTTATTACATCAATCTTTTCATTGTTAAAGTGGCTAGAGATGAGTCAGTATGTTGGCAGCAGCCACTCAATGTTAGTGATGGCTGTTTAACAGTCTGATGGCCTTGAGATAGAAGCTGTTTTTCAGTCTCTCGGTCCCCGCTTTGATGCACCTGTACTGACCTCGCCTTCTGGATGATAGCGGGGTGAACAGGCAGTGGCTCGGGTGGTTGTTGTCCTTGATGATCTTTTTGGCGTTCCTGTGACATGGACTTCCTGTGACATCGGGTGGTGTAGGTGTCCTGGAGGGCAGGTAGTTTTCCCCCGGTGATGCGTTGTGCAGACCTCACCACCCTGTGGAGAGCCTTACGGTTGTGGGCGGAGCAGTTACCGTACCAGGCGGTGATACAGCCCGACAGGATGCTCTCGATTGTGCATCTGTAAACGTTTGAGTGTTTTTGGTGACAAGCTGAATTTCTTCAGCCTCCTGAGGTTGAAGAGGAGCTGCTGCGCCTTCTTCACCACGCTGTCTGTGTGGGTGGACCATTTCAGTTTGTCCGTGATGTGTACGCCGAGGAACTTAAAAAACTTTCCACCTTCTCCACTACTGTCCCGTCGATGTGGATAGGGGGCTGCTCCCTCTGCTGTTTCCTGAAGTCCACTATCATCTCCTTTGTTTTGTTGACATTGAGTGTGAGGTTATTTTCCTGACACCACACTCCGAGGGCCCTCACCTCCTCCCTGTAGGCCGTCTCGTCGTTGTTGATAATCAAGCCTACCACTGTAGTGTCGTCTGCAAACTTGATGATTGAGTTGAAGGTGTGCTTGGCCACGCAGTCGTGGGTGAACAGGGAGTACAGAAGAGGGCTGAGAACGCACCCTTGTGGGGACCCAGTGTTGAGGATCAGCGGGGTGGAGATGTTGTTACCTACCATCACCACCTGGGGGGGCGGCCCGTCAGGAAGTCCAGGACCCAGCTGCACAGGGTGGGGTCGAGACCCAGGGTCTCAAGCTTAATGATGAGTTTGGAGGGTACTATGGTGTTAAATGCTGAGCTGTAGTCGATGAACAGCATTCTTGCATAGGTATTCCTCTTGTCCAAATGGGTTAGGGCAGTGTGCAGTGTATTGCGATTGCATCGTCTGTGGACCTATTGGGGCGGTAAGCAAATTGGAGTGGGTCTAGGGTGTCAGGTAGACTGGAGGTGATATGGTCTTTGACTAGTCTCTCAAAGCACATCATGATGACGGAAGTGAGTGCTACGGGGCGTTATTCATTTAGCTCAGTTACCTTAGCTTTCTTGGGAACAGGAACAATGGTGGCCCTCTTGAAGCATGTGGGAACAGCAGACTGGGATAAGGATTGATTGAATATGTCCGTAAACACACCAGCCAGCTGGTCTGCGCATGCTCTGAGGACGCGGCTGGGGATGCCGTCTGGGCCGGCAGCCTTGCGAGGGTTAACACGTTTAAATGTTTTACTCACGTTGGCTGCAGTGAAGGAGAGCCCGCAGGTTTTGGTAGCGGGCCGTGTCAGTGGCACTGTATTGTCCTCAAAGCGAGCAAAGAAGTTGTTTAGTTTGTCTGGGAGCAAGACATCGTGGTCCGCGACGGGGCTGGTTTTCCTTTTGTAGTCCGTGATTGACTGTAGACCCTGCCACATACCTCTCGTGTCTGAGCCGTTGAATTGCGACTCTACTTTGTCTCTATACTGACGCTTAGCTTGTTTGATTGCCATGCGGAGGGAATAGCTACACTGTTTGTATTCGGTCATGTTTCCGGTCACCTTGCCCTGATTTAAAAGCAGTGGTTCGCGCTTTCAGTTTTGCGCGAATGCTGCCATCAATCCACGGTTTCTGGTTGGGGAATGTTTTAATAGACGCTGTGGGTACAACATCACCGATGCACTTGCTAATAAACTCGCTCACCGAATCAGCGTATTCATCAATGTTATTGCCCGACGCTATGCGGAACATATCCCAGTCCACGTGATCGAAGCAATCTTGAAGCGTGGAATCCGATTGGTCGGACCAGCGTTGAACAGACCTGAGCACGGGCGCATCCTGTTTTAGTTTCTGTCTATAGGCTGGGAGCAACAAAATGGAGTCGTGGTCAGATTCTCCGAAAGGAGGGCGTGGGAGGTCTTTATATGCATCGCGGAAGTTAGAATAACAATGATCCAGAGTTTTTCCAGCCCGGGTCGCGCATTCGATATGCTGAGAAAATTTAGTGAGCCTTGTTTTCAGATTAGCCTTGTTAAAATCCCCAGCTACAATAAATGCAACCTCAGGTTATGTGGTTTCCAGATTACATAGAGTCAAATTAAGTTCTTTCAGGGCTGTCGATGTGTCTGCTTGGGGGGAATATACACGACTGTGATTATGATCGAAGAGAATTCTCTTGGTAGATAGTGCGGTCGGCATTTGATTGTAAGGAATTCTAGGTCAGGTGAACAAAAGGATTTCGTCTACCTTGTTGTCTACCGGATTTCGTCTACCTTGTTGTCAAGAGACTGGACATTGGCGAGTAGTATGCTCGGGAGCTGGACCAAACCGAGGATCCGCTTCGGGAAAGTCGTATTCCTGGTCGTAATGTTGGTGAGTTGACGTTGCTCTTATATCCAATAGTTCCTCCCGACTGTATGTAATAAAACCTAAGATTTCCTGGGGTAACAATGTAAGAAATAACACATAAAAAAAACAAAATACTGCATAGTTTCCGAGGAACGCAAAGCGAGGCGGCCATCTCTGCCGGAAGATTAGTGTGACAAAAGTGGTTGCCAGTGGTTGCCAGGTAAAGCTTACTATCTGGGTCTGGAATCCAAAGGTAAGGTGACATCTTGACTCTGCTATACTCTAACTCAGGGATGGGCAACTGGAGGCCCTCTGTCTATCCCCCCCACCCCCCCCACTGCAGCCCCTTATGATAAATTAAGCTTTTTTGTGGCCCACACCCCCATCAGTGTTGCCCATCCCTGCTTTAACTGATCTATCTAGTTGTCTCTAACCCCAGCCCAGCATCGCCCATAATCTCATTTTTGACATAAACGGGTTCTGCCGTCGGTGGCTGCAGTGTTTCCATGACGCTCAGTTGTCATGGCAGTGGCACAGGCCGATGCCCCCATGATAAAAATTGGTCTGTGTTCCTTTGAGTTTGTATGTAATGAGAACTATTTGCTGTTAGCTGCTCTGAGGGAGAACTGTAAAAAACACAGTAAGTCAAGGATGAACTGAAACTGACCCCTCCCCCTCTACCTTCTCTGTTAAGGAGGTAGGAGTGCATATCAATATTCTACAGAGGCTTTTTCTCCTCGGTTCCTCTCCTTCATCAACATTCTACATTTATGTTCTTGAGAGTTTTTAACACTGAGGTGCTTCTGAGACAAAGTTGTCCTTTTTTAGGCCTGAGTGTACAAAACATTAGGAACACCTTCTTAATATTGAGTTACACCCCCCACCCCTTTTGCCCTCAGAACAGCCTCAATTCGTTGGGGCATGGACTCGACAAGGTGTAGAAAAAACGTTCCACAGAGATGCTGGCCAATGCTGACTCCAATGCTTCCCACAGTTGTGTCCAGTTGTGTCTTTTGGGTGGTGGACCATTCTTGATACACACTGGAAACGGTTGAGCGTGAATGCCCAGCAACGTTGCATTTCTTGACACAAACCCTTGTGCATGGCACCTACTACCATACCCCATTCAAAGGCACTTAAATTTTTTGTCTTGCCCATTCATCCTCTGAATGGCACACATACACAATCCATGTCTCAATTGTATCAAGGCTTAAAAATCCTTCTTTAACCTGTCTCCTCTCCTTCATCTTAACTGATTGAAGTGGATCTCTCTCTCTCTCTCTCTCTCTCTCTCTCTCTCTCTCTCGACAGGGGGATTTCCTCTGCCTGAGCTTAGTCTCACTTCTCACCTGCGTTTTGCATAGAACACCAGACCTCATGCTGAAAATAACAAGAAAGAAATACTGTGCAGTTTGTTCTTTAACATCAGTGGGTTTCACACCTGCAGTTGTCAGTTTGTTGTCAGTCTCCTTTGTTAAAATTAAATGAAACTCCCACACACTGTGCTGCAAGTTTTAGTTTTCACTCATTTTGTTCTACTTTGTTATAATTACTTTCAGGATTATGCTTTTGCTTAGCATCGTCTCTGTTTCAGTTATTTTGTGAACTTTCTTAATAACATTTTCCCCATCAATATTTTTGGAGATCAGACCAAGCGGCGTCTTATCACTCTTGTGTTTGTTGTCGCCCCCTCCAGGTGAAGCTGACTAAGTACATCTGTAAGCAGCTGCAGTGTAAGGAGAGAGTGCCTGAGAGACAGAGGACCCAGGCTCTGGCCAGCTACCCTCGACTCGGAGACTGGCTCTGCACCATCAACCTCAGACCTGAACTCATACAGGTACTATTTAGTCACATGGTGTATGTGGTTGTGCATCTTGGTTGTTCCAAGATGGTGTAGCAGTCGGATGTGTGTTTTGTCTTGTCCCATCCTGTCCCATGTAAATGTAATTTTCCTAGTTTTTTCCCCCGTATATATTTCGTATATATTTTCTTCTCACTTTCCATCTATGGACTGAATATACTCTCCTGCAAACCGCCTCACCCAATGTGGTACGGATCTGCTATTTTTATACTTTAGAACCGGAACCTCCATCAGGAGCTAGCCAGCTAACTAGCTACTAGCTAGTAGTCAGTTAGCCACTGCATGCGGTCTTCACCGTTAACTCGGACACCAGCCAGCCTCAGCTCGGTCAATACCTGCCAGTCTGCACAGCACGATATCAACCCAGAACATATCGGACAGCTTTTTCTCTACCACATCTCCGGATTCCTACTGCAAGCTCTGAACCTTTACACCGGATCATCTCAGCTAGCTAGCTGCAATCCGAGTGGCTACTCCTGGCTAACGTCTATGTCCCAAAGCAAGCACCAGTTAGCCTTGAGCTAGCCTCGAGCTAGACCCATCTCCCGTTTAGCCGAAGAGGTCCACCAGCTAATTCTTGGGCTACAATACCTCTTTTGCCAATTGGCATGGACACTTTACTGCCAACATGGAGCCCCGCCGACCCATCACGACTGGTCTGCCGGCATAATCATCCGAGGTGGTTTCAACAGGCTCTAACGATGTGACGTTGCTGAAGGCCCATCTGCTTGCCCCGGCCCGCTAGCTGTCTGAATCGCTGTGTCTCAAGCTTGCCTAGCGTAGTATCGACTACTGAATCGGCTCCCTGACTCACCTATTGCTACTCATTGGACCCTATGATCACTCGGCTACACATGCCTCTCAATAATGTCAATATGCCTTGTCTATTGCTGTTTTGGTTAGTGATTATTATATTATTTCACTGTAGAGCCCCCAGCCCTGCCCAATATGCCTTAGGCTGTGGAGGTCAACTCCCTCTTGTAGGCGTCAATTGGGTTTACCTTGGTCTACAATCATGAGAGTTGGGTTTACCTTGGTCTACAATCATGATAGTTGGGTTTACCTTGGTCTACAATCATGAGAGTTGGGTTTACCTTGGTCTACAATCATGAGAGTTGGGTTTACCTTGGTCTACAATCATGAGAATTGGGTTTACCTTGGTCTACAATCATGAGAGTTGTGCCGCTCCCATTCCCCTTTTGTCCCCCCCCCCCACACACACATGCAGTGACATCACCTGGCTTAACTGGTGCCTCTAGAGACAACCTCTCTCACAAACTTGTCTCACAAAATGCCTAGGTTTACCTCCACTGTACTCACATCCTACCATACCCTTGTCTGTACATTATGCCTTGAATCTATTCTTCCACGCCCAGAAATCTGCTCCTTTTACTCTCTTTTCCGAACGCACTAGACGACCTGTTCTTATAGGCTTTAGCCGTACCCTTATCCTACTCCTCCTCTGTTCCTCTGGTGATGTAGAGGTTAACCCAGGCCTTGCAGCCCCCAGCACTGCTCCCGTTCTCCAGGCGCTCTCATTTGTTGACTTCTGTAACCGTAAAAGCCTTGGTTTCATGCATGTTAACATCAGAAGCCTCCTCCCTAAGTTTGTTTTATTCACTGCTTTAGCACACTCCGCCAACCCTGATGTCCTAGCCATGTCTGAATCCTGGCTTAGGAAGGCCACCAAAAATCCAGAAATTTCCATCCCCAAAACATTTTCCGACAAGATAGAACTGCCAACGGGGGAAGAGTTGCAATCTACTGCAGAGATAGCCTGCAGAGTTCTGTCATACTATCCAGGTCTGTGCCCAAACAATTCGAGCTTCTACTTTTAAAAATCCACCTTTCCAGAAACAAGTCTCTCAACGTTGCCACTTGTTATAGACCCTCTCAGCCCCCAGCTGTGCCCTGGACACCATATGTGAATTGATTGCCCCCATCTATCTTCAGAGTTCGTACTGTTAAGTGACCGAAACTGGAATATGCTTAACACCCCGGACGTCCTACAATCTAAGCTAGATGCCCTCAATCTCACACAAATTATCAAGGAACCTACCAGGTACAACCCTAAATCCGTAACCATGGGCACCCTCTTAGATATCATCCTGACCAACTTGCCCTCTAAATACACCTCTGTCTTCAACCAGGATCTCAGCGATCACTGCCTCATTGCCTGTGTCCGTAATGGGTCTGTGGTCAAACGACCACCCCTCATCACTGTCAAATGTTCACTTAAAACACTTCAGCGAGCAGGCCTTTCTAATCGACCTGGCCCAGGTATCCTGGAAAGATATTGACCTCATCCCGTCAGTAGAGGATGCCTGGTTGCTCTTTAAAAGTGCTTTCCTCACCATCTTAAATAAGCATGCCCCTTTCAAAAATGTAGAACTAAGAACAGATATAGCCCTTGGTTCACCCCAGACTTGACTGCCCTTGACCAGCACAAAAACATTCCGTGGCATTCTGCATTAGCATCGAAGAGCCCCCGCGATATGCAACTTTTCAGGGAAGTCAGGAACCAATATATTCAGTCAGTTAGGAAAGCTAAGGCTAGCTTTTTCAAACAGAAATTTGCATCCTGTAGCACTAATTCCAAAACGTTTTGGGACACTATAAAGTCCATGGAGAATAAGAGCACCTCCTCCAAGCTGAATATTGCACTGAGGATAGGAAACACTGTCACCACCGATAAACAATCGATCATTTCAATAAGCATTTTTCTACGGTTGGCCATGCTTTCCAACTGGAAAGCCCCTACCCTGGCCAACAGCTCAGCACCCCCTGCAGCCACTTACCCAAGCCCCCCCCCCCCTGCTTCTCCTTCACCCAAATCCAGACAGCTGATGTTCTGAAAGAGATGCAAAATCTGGATCCCTACAAATCAGCTGGGCTAGACAATCTGGACCTGCATTCTAAAATTATCTGCCGAAATTGTTGCAAACCCTATTACTAGCCTATTCAACCTCTCTTTTGTATCGTCTGAGATCGCCGAAGATTGGAAAGCTGTCGCGGTCATCCCCCTCTTCAAAGGGGGAGACACTCTAGACCCAAACTGTTATAGACCTATATTCATCCTGCCCTGCCTTTCTAAAATATTCGAAAGCCAAGTTAACAAACAGACCACCGACCATTTAGAATCCCACTGTACCTTCGCCGCTATGCAATCTGGTTTCCGAGCTGGTCGTGGGTGCACCTCAGCTACGCTCAAGGTCCTAAACGATATCATAACCGCCATCGATAAAAGACATTACTGTGCAGCCATCTTCATCGACCTGGCCAAGGCTTTCGACTCTGTCAATCAGCGCATTCTTATCGGCAGACTCAATAGCCTTGGCTTCTCAAATGACTGCCTCGCCTGGTTCACCAACTACTTCTCAGATAGAGTTCAGTGTGTCAAATCGGAGGGCCTGTTGTCCGGACCTCTGGCAGTCTCTATGGGGGTGCCACAGGGTTCAATTCTCGGGCCGACACTTTTCTCTGTATATATCAATGATGTTGCTCTTGCTGCTGGTGGTTCTCTGATCCACCTCTACGCAGGCGACACCATTCTGTATACTTCTGGCCCTTCTTTGGACAACTGTGTTAATAAACCTCCAGATGAGCTTCAATGCCATACATCTCTCCTTCCGTGGCCTCCAACTGCTTTTAAATGCTAGTAAAACTAAATGCATGCTCTTCAACCGATTGCTGCCCGCACCCTTCCACCTGCCCGATTAGCATCACTACTCTGGACTGTTCTGACTTAGAATATGTGGACAACTACAAATACTTAGGTGTCTGGTTAGACTGTAAACTCTCCTTCCAGACTCATATTAAGCATCTCCAATCCAAAATTAAATCTAGAATCGGCTTCCTATTTCGCAACAAATCTCCTTCACTCATGCTGCCAAACATACCCTCTTAAAACTGACTATCCTACCGATCCTTGACTTCGGCAATGTCATTTACAAAATAGCCTCCAACACTCTACTCAGTAAACTGGATGTAGTCTATCACAGTGCCAAGCCCAATATACTACCCACCACTGCGACCTGTATGCTCTCGTTGACTGGCCCTCGCTACATATTCATTGCCAAACCCTCTGGCTCCAGGTCATCTATAAGTCTTTGCCAGGTAAAGGCTCGCCTTTTCTCAGCTCATTGGTCACCATAGCAACACCCTCCCATAGCACGCGCTCCAGCAGGTATATTTCACTGGTCATCCCCAAAGCCAACACTTCCTTTGGCCGCCTTTCCTTCCAGTTCTCTGTTGCCAATGACTGGAACGAATTGCAAAAATCACTGAAGCTTTAGACTTATATCTCCCTCTCTAACTTTAAGCATCAGCTGTCAGAGCAGCTTACCGATCACTGTACCTGTACACAGCCAATCTGTAAATAGCACACCCAACTACCTCATCCCCATATTGTTATTTATCTTCTTGCTCTTTTGCTCCTCAGTATCTCTACTTGCAAATCATCTGCACATCTATCACTCCAGTGTTTATGCTAAATTGTAATTATTTCGCCTCTAAGGCCTATTTATTGCCTTTCCTTCCTAATCTTCTACATTTACACACACTGTACATTGATTTTTCTATTGTGTTATTGACTGTATGTTTGTTTATGTGTAACTCTGTGTTGTTGTTTTTGTCGCACTGCTTTGCTTTATCTTGGCCAGGTCGCAGTTGTAAATGAGAACTTGTTCTCAACTGGCCTACCTGGTTAAATAAAGGTGAAATAGAAATAAAATAAATACATGTTTGTGTGTGTGTGTGAATAAAGGGAAAGCAAGAGTCTATGTAATGGTATCCCTGTACAGTCCCCTCTGAAAGGTTAAAGTACCCAGGTTAGTTTGGTTAGTTTGCATTTGACTTAGAGAGGGTGATCATCTTGGACTCCTCAGATTCCATGTACTCTGGACCAGGTCCCTTAGCTGATCGTGACATGGCATAACAGTTGGCTATTCAAGAGAAGACGTTCCTGCGCATTGCTTACTATAATTTCAGGACAGATGATGTTTCCCATCAATATCCACTGAAAATGTCCACAATTGGAGCAGCTTGTGAGCCATTTAACTTTTAACATGGTTAAAGAACATGGTTAACTCTTCCAATGCAGAACTTGGTTAACTCTTCCAATGCAGAACTTGGTTAACTCTTCCAATGCAGAACTTGGTTAACTCATCCAATGCAGAACCTGGTTAACTCATCCAATGCAGAACCTGGTTAACTCTTCCAATGCAGAACCTGGTTAACTCATCCAATGCAGAACCTGGTTAACTCTTCCAATGCAGAACCTGGTTAACTCTTCCAATGCAGAACATGGTTAACTCTTCCAATGCAGAACCTGGTTAACTCTTCCAATGCAGAACCTGGTTAACTCTTCCAATGCAGAACATGGTTAACTCTTCCAATGCAGAACATGGTTAACTCTTCCAATGCAGAACCTGGTTAACTCTTCCAATGCAGAACCTGGTTAACTCTTCCAATGCAGAACATGGTTAACTCTTCCAATGCAGAACCTGGTTAACTCATCCAATGCAATATAAACATCCTAAGTGAACCAGCAGTACCGTCTCCCTTTATCTGTGTCAGATTGAATTTGGGTCTTTGTTTCTTTTGGACAGTAACATGCTTATGATAGGGCATATTTCATAGCAGTGAAGGCCTTTGCTGGAAGCTGAAAGCAGGCTTTTGTAGTTCCGCTCTGTCTCCACCCTTCCAGTTGGCAGTAGCAGCTTCACGGGGAGAGTTTCTGTCAGTATTTTGTCAGGACTAGTACATACACAAAAACATTTAATCTGGTGTTTTTATAGAGACAGTTTGCTCTGCCAATGGAAAATGAGCGATCACTTTTTACCATAAATGTATTCTCTCACAGACCTGCATTTAGGACTGTTGTTGTACGCTTTGGGTTCTGAGACCTACCCACCCCCAAACCCTATTGGTCTGTAGTCAACTCTTGACGTGATCCTCTCCATTCCATGTCCCAGCTCGTGTCCTTGGCCTCCAGCCATACCCCCCTCACTATACCCCGGCCTATGTTTAGGTGTTATGTGTTTTTACTTTGTACCAAAATGGCAGAATATATATGTACGTATACTGCACACCCAGCAGGTTTGTGCAGATTATGCTATTCAGGAGTTGGACACTGTCAAAAACAGAATAGGAGGATACTATTTTGTTATATACAGTATGTGTCCTGGCCCACTAGTCTATGTCTATCATGGACCAGTCTAAGCTGCTCCTATCTACCAAGCCCTCTTTGCAAACACAGCCCAGTGGGCAAAAACTAATTGAATCAACATTGTTTCCACGTAATTTCAACAAGACATTGAATGTGATGACGTTGGGAATTTCATATTTTTTCCACCAAATATTTAACATAAATTCAATAACATGCCATTTTTTGTTGATTTGGTATTTTATTAGGATCCCCATTAGCTGTTGCAAAAGCAGTAGCTACTCTTCCTGGGGTCCACACGAAACACAATACAGAATGACATAATACAGAACATCAACAGACAAGAACAGCTCAAAGACAGAACTACATAAAAACGTAGCCTATATATCAATGCATACACACAAACTATATAGGTCAAATAGGGGAGAGGTGTTGTGCCGCGAGCTGTTGCTTTATCTGTTTTTTGAAACCAGGTTTGCTGTTTATTTGAGCAATATGAGATAGAAGGAAGTAATTAGGGCTCTATATAATACTGTATACTTTCTTGAATTTGTTCTGGATTTGGGGACTGTGAAAAGACCCCTGGTGGCATGTCTGGTGGGATAAGTGTGTGTTTCAGAGCTGTGTGTAAGTTGACTATGCAAACAATTTGGCATTTTCAACACATTAATGTTTCTTATAAAAATAAGAAGTGATGATGTCAGTCTCTCCTCAACTCTTAGACAAGAGAGACTGGCATGCATAGTATTTATATCAGCCCTCTGATTACAATTAAGAGCAAAATGTGCCGCTCTGTTCTGGTCCAGCTGCAGCTTAACTAGGTCTTTCCTTGCAGCACTGGACCACATGACTGGACAACAATAGAGATTAGACAAAGCTAGAGCCTGAAGAACTTGCTTTTTGGAGTGTGGTGTCAAAAAAGCAGAGCATCTCTTTATTACGGCTAGACCTCTCTCCATCTTTACAACCATTGAATCTATATGTTTTGACCATGACAGTTTACAATCTAAAGTAATGGCAAGTAATTTAGTCTCCTCAACTTGTCCAACAGCCACACCATTCATTACCAGATTCAGCTGAGGTCTATAACTTAAGGAATGATACCAAATACAATGCTCTTAGTTTTAAAGATGTTCAGGACCAGTTTATTACTTGCCACCCATTCCAAAACAGTCTGCAACTCTTTGTTAAGGGTTTCAGTGACTTCATTAGCTGTGGTTGCTGATGTGTATATGGTTGAATCATACATGGACACACATGCTTTGTTTAATGCCTGTGGCAGGTCATTGGTAAAAATAGAAAAGAGTAGAGGGTCTTTCTTCCATCATTCTTTATATCAGTGATCTTGGCTCCATAATACAGTTTCTTCTTCTTTTTGTTGAGTTTAGTCACATAGTTTCTCAATTTGCAGTATGTAAGCCAGTCAGATGTGCGGCCAAGAACAGTGTAGCCACTTCTTTTCCCCCATCTCTTTCAACCATACAGTTTTTCAATTCCTCATCAATCCATGGAGCCTTAACAGTTCTAACAGTCCAATAATTGGAAGAAGCAATTTCATAATTTCATCAAGTGCACGTCTGGATGCTCCTCATTAATCACATCAGACCAACAAATATTTTTAACATCATCCACATAAGAGTCACAGCAAAATCTTTTGTATGATCTCTTATACACTATTTTAGGCCCAGCTGTTGGATCTTTGTCTTTCCTGGAAATTGCCACTATATTGTGATCACTTCATCCAATGGGTAAGGATACAGCTTTAGAACAAAGTTCTACAGTATTAGTAAAAATGTGATCGATACATGTGGATGATCTTGTTCCTGTAGTGTTTGTAAACACTCTGGTTGGTTGATTAATAACCTGAACCAGATTACAGGCACTGGTTACTGTAAGAAGCTTCCTCTTGAGCGAACAGCTTGATGAAAACCAGTCAATATTCAGGTCCCCAAGAAAGTAGACCTCTTTGTTTACATCGCATACATTTCATGCATTTCACACATATTATTTAGACACTGTTAGCAATTGGTGGCCTATAGCAACACCCCAAAAGAAAATGCTTTAGATGTGCCAAGTGAACCTGCAACCACTACACTTCAATAACACTAATATAAGATCTTCACTAAGCATTACAGGGATATGGCTCTGAATATATACATCAACACATTTTTCTGAGGTCTTGGCTGATTTCTTTTGATTTTCCCATGATGTCAAGCAAAGAGGCACTGAGTTCGAAGGTAGGCCTTGAAATACATCCACAGATACACCTCCAATTGACTCAAATGATGTCAATTAGCCTATCAGAAGCTTCTAAAGCCATTTTCCAAGCTGTTTAAAGGCACAGTCAACTTAGTGTATGTAAACTTCTGACCCACTGGAATTGTGATACAGTGAATTATAAGTGAAATAATCTGTTTGTAAACAATTGATGGAAAAATTACTTGTGTCATGCACAAAGTAGATGTCCTAACCGACTTACCAAAACTATAGTTTGCTAACAAGAAATTTGTGGAGTGGTTGAAAAACAAACAAGTTTTAATGGCTCCAACCTAAGTGAATGTAAACTTCCGACTTCAACTGTATCTAAGTGAGTCTCAGAAATGGCTGATTTATGAATGTTTTCTCATGTTAGCAAGTTATTGATTTCATGAACCTTATTTCTAAGGCTACATATATAAATATGGGCTATTTTCAGCCCTTTCCTGGGTAGATTATCAGAGATAGACATAATATTGAAAAGAGCAAACAAAGCAAGAGAAAAATATATACATTCAGCAGTCCATTAATCAATTGGTGTGTGCTGCGGGTTTGAAGCTACGAACCCATAGGCTTGTCTCTCTCATCCCTTCCAGGCTTCTGGGATGGAGGGTGGACAATGAGCCTGTCATAGCGGATGTAAGCAATGTCCCCACGCGCTCTGGCAGCTTTCATGGCTGGGATCAGTTCTTCCTCTTCTGGCGCACAGCTTCAGGATAGTCCTCGTTGAGGAAGATATAGGTTCCTCTCAAGTTCTTGGCTATTTCCAGAACAGCTACTTTGTCTTTGAACCTCAGGAACTTGTTCACTATCGGCCTGGGCCTATCACCTGGGCTGGTGGAGGGTTTTCCAGTCCTGTGAGCGCGCTCCACCTCAATCTTCCTGTGGTCCATCTTCAATTTCTCAGAGATCAGTTCCCTCACTTTGTCCTAGGACTCTGTCCAGGTCTCATGTGGAGATTCTGCAATTCCGTCCACAACCATGTTGTTCCACCTTGATTGTCCCTCTGATTTATATATCATTGTTATCATGGATTCACACACAGAACTAATGTCCTCTCTCAATGACTTACAGATTGCTGTCATCTTGCCGTTCTCCTGTTTCAACTCTTTGAGCTGACCCTGGGAGAACTGCAAACTGTTCTTCAGGTCCTTGACCTCTCTGGTCAGGTCGTCCATTCTTTTATTAGTAGAATCCACAAGCATTTGGACAAAATACTTGAAGCAATTTTCTTGTTGTTGTAACAACTGCTTGTAGGTCTCTTTTTGTTCATTGGAAAGATACTTCACGTGTGATAGACACCACTGTCCTCAACGGTACTCCCGCTGGCTTTGGTCTTTGTCATGGTAGCTAGCAATGTAGGTTACACTGTTAATCCTCGCAGTTCCAGACAGGGCAGGTCACGGGGAAGATTGAAAACAACAAACAGCAGGGATCTAGGCAGCCACAAACCCGGGACAATCCGCGGTCCCAGCCACTAACCGCGTCGTGGGCTGCTTTCAAGAAAACCCTACTAGCTTGATAAGCAGCTAGCTAGCAGCTAGGCTAGCTGTGATGCCAAATAGCTCCTCTGTCAGAGTCTAGGTGATGTGGGTAAGGCGGAGTCAGGCGCAGGACACAGAGATGAGTAATAATAGTAACTTTACTCAAAAATAATCTTCCAACAAGGAGAACGAAAATCCAGAATCACAATAAACGAGACAACTGACAACAATAAACACAAACAAAACCGTGATGGCTCCAGAGGGTTAAATAGGGAAATAATTAAAACATAATGGGAACCAGGTGTGTACAATACAGACAAAACAAATGGAAAAAGAAAGAAAGCCGGTGACGTCGACCGCCGAACGCCGCCCGAACAAGGAGAGGCACCAACTTTGGCGGAAGTCGTGACATCCTCAGACCTGTCCTTGGTCGGCAGGATCACTGGAAAGAAACAAGCAGTCCCAGCAACTGATGCCAACTGCGTCGCGGGATCCAAACTAAGAAGCTAGCTACCAAGAACTTTCCAATACACTTTCAAACAACAAACTTTCCAAACAAACAAAACCAAGCTCTTCTTTGTTCCGCATTCAACAGGAAGTGACGTGAAGTTTCACGTTGAATTCACGTTAGTTGACAACTCAACCAAATGTAAATGAACACTAGACGTTGAAATTGTCTGGGCCTAGTGGGAGGCCATTTAAATGTGTAAGATCAGCCAATAGGGGGAGAAGGAGGAGTGGTATGTGTGTATGAGAGATTCTGAGAAAATTAGGGAGGGAGAGCAAGAGATAGACTAATTATGTAAATCTACAAATTATGACTGCAAGATGAGAGATTCTGCAGTGGCTTAGAGAGGCTAAGATTAAGGCTAGAGATAAACTCAGCAAAAAAAGAAATGTCCCTTTTTCAGGACCCTGTCTTTCAAAGCTAATTCGTAAAACTCCAAATAACTTCACAGATCTTGTGTGTAAAGGGTTTAAACACTGTTTCCCATGCTTATTCAATGAACCATAAATCATTAATGAACATGCACCTGTGGAACGGTCGTTAAGACACTAACAGCTTACAGACGGTAGGCAATTAAGGTCACAGTTATGAAAACTTTGGACACTAAAGAGGCCTTTCTCTGACACTGAAAAACACCAAAAGAAAGATGCCCAGGGTCCCTGCTCATCTGCGTGAACGTGCCTTAGGCATGCTGCAAGGAGCCATGAGGACTGCAGATGTGGCCAGGGCAATAAATTGCAATGTCCATACTGTGAGACATCTAAGACAGCACTACAGGGAGACAGGACGGACAGCTGCTCGTCCTCGCAGTGGCAGACCATGTGTAAAAACACCTGCACAGGATCGGTACATCCGAACATCACACCTGCGGGACAGGTACAGGATGGCAACAACAACTGCCCGAGTTACACCAGGAACGCACAATCCCTCCATCAGTGCTCAGACTGTCCGCAATAGGCTGAGAGAGGCTGGACTGAGGGCTTGTAGGCCTATTGTAAGGCAGGTCCTCATCAGACATCACCGGCAACAACGTCGCCTATGGGCACAAACCCACCGTCGCTGAACCAGACAGGACTGTCAAAAAGTGCTCTTCACTGACGAGTCGCGGCTTTGTCTCACCAAGGGGGATGGTTGGATTCGCATTTATCTTCGAAGGAATGAGCGTTACACCGAGGCCTGTACTCTGGAGCAGGATCGATTTGGAGGTAGAGAGTCCTTCATGGTCTGGTGTCACAGCATCATCGGACTGAGCTTGTTGTCATTGCAGGCAATCTCAACGCTGTGCGTTACAGGAAAGACATCCTCCTCCCTCATGTGGTACCCTTCCTGCAGGCTCTTCCTGACATGACCCTCCAGCATGACAATGCCACCAGCCGTACTGCTCGTTCTGTGCGTGATTTCCTGCAAGACAGGAATGTCAGTGGCCAGCGAAGTGGCCAGTCTGCCATGGCCAGCGAAGAGCTCAGATCTCAATCCCATTGAGCACGTCTGGGACCTGTTGGATCGGAGGGTAAGGGCTAGGGCCATTCCCCCCAGAAATGTCAGAGAACTTGCAGGTGCCTTGGGGGAAGAGTGGGGTAACATCTCACAGCAAGAACTGGCAAATGTGGTGCAGTCCATGAGGAGGAGATGCACTGCAGTACTTAATGCAGCTGGTGGCCACACCAGATACTGACTGTTACTTTTGATCCCCCCCTTTGTTCAGGGACACATTATTCCATTTCTGTTAGTCACATGTCTGTGGAACTTGTTCAGGTTATGTCTCAGTTGTTGAATCTTGTTATGTTCATACAAATATTTACACATGATAAGTTTGCTGAAAATGAACACAGTTGACAGTGAGATGACATTTCCTTTTTTGCTGAGTTTAGTAAGAGACTGAAATAGTGACACAGAAAGAAAGAGTGGGTTCCGAGATAGAGATAGAAGGAAAGACATATAAGTAAATAAATAAAAAGACAGCATTAAAGACATAGAAGTAAAGACATAGAAATAAAGACATGGAAGTAAAGACATGGAAGTAAAGACATGGAAGTAAAGACATGGAAGTAAAGACATAGAAGTAAAGACATGGAAGTAAAGACATGGAAGTGAAGACATGGAAGTAAAGACATGGAAGTAAAGACATGGAAGTAAAGACATGGAAGTAAAGACATGGAAGTAAAGACATGGAAGTAAAGACATGGAAGTAAAGACATGGAAGTAAAGACATGGAAGTAAAGACATGGAAGTAAAGACATGGAAGTAAAGACATAGACGTAAAGAGATAAAAGGAAAGACAGAAGTAAAGACAAAGACATAAGTAAAGACATAGAAGTAAAGACATAGAAGTAAAGACATAGAAGTAAAGAGATTAAAGGAAAGAAATAAAAGGAAAGCCATAGAAGTAAAGTAGTATTGATATAGAAGAAAAGAGATTAAAGGAAATAAATAAAAGGAAAGACAGAAGTAAAGAGATAGAAGTAAAGAAATAAAAGGAAAGGCATAGAAGGAAAGAGATAAAATGAAAGAGATATAGAGTTAGTAGATAGGTTGTAGTGTTTTCATTGCCCCATGCCAGCTACAGTACACCCCATATTCCCCCCCCCCCCGCTACGCTATTTATACACACGGTCCTGCCTCCCCACATACCACACACACGCACACGCACACACACACACATGGACGTAAGCACTCTCTCACACACGCATGGACATGAGTGCTCTCACACACACAGACACGTAACACTGGACAGCGTAGGATCGCCGATACAGACTACGAGACAGGAACTTACGTGGCTGAACTTGCAGGTCCTGGATTCAACAGGTGGACTTATAGGGAAAGGCAGACAGAGATAGTAGGATCAGACCAGTGAAGAGCAGCACATGTGGTGCTGTGTCCGGGACACTGAGGTAGGCTAATGTTGCGTCTCATTGAAAATAACATTATTCTCCGCTCACAGCAAGAGAGCATGTGGATGTATGTTGTTATGCAAAGGATTGACAACATTATTTTGTCCCCAAAAATGTGTTGAGTCCATGAATGCAAATGTGTATTCTTGCAGAACAACAATGTTTTGACTGTTCCTGTAAGTCTGCCGACCTGTTTTAATTGAATAGGTTAGAATACAAGCCATTCTCTACTTTAGCATCTGTGTGGACCATACTACCACAGCTCCTAAAATGCGATTGTCAATTCACTCCATAAAGTCTTTCCCTCCCTATGAAAGTGTCCTGGCAACAATGGCCATTCATTTAGCCAGGGCTCCTTTCCATTCGCTATATGACTCACAGTGCAGGAATGTATTCACCCATGCCTCATCACACTAAAAGTGGCACCAGTCGGCTGACAGTCTGTTGGGTACATTTGGGATCCGATGTGCTAAAAGAGCTAGCCTGGTCCCATATCTGTTTTGTTTTGGGTGATCTCGCACTCCGAGGCCGACGTGAGAAGGGTCTTTAATCAGGTCAACACCAACAAGGCCGCAGGCCCTGACGGTATTCCAGGGCGCGTTCTCAGAGCATGTGCAGAACAGCTGGCAGGCATATTCAGTCATTTTCAACCTGTCCCTGTCCCAGTCTGTAATCCCCACATGTTTTAAGATGACCACAATCATCCCTGTTCCTAAGAATTCCAAGGCTTCATGCAACAATGATTACTGCCCTGTAGCACTCACTTCTGTAATAATGAAGTGCTTCGAGAGGCTGGTTATAGCACACATTAACTCCACCATCTCAGCCACCCTAGACCCACTCCAATTTGCATACCGCCACAACAGATCCATTGCTATCCACACTGCCCTCACCCACCTAGTTAAGAAAAATACCTATGTGAGAATGCTGTTCATTGACTACAGCTCAGTGATCAACACGATTATCCCCTCCAAGCTTGTCACCAAGCTTAGGACTCTGGGTCTGAACAC
Organism: Salvelinus alpinus; assembly: GCF_045679555.1. NCBI lineage: Eukaryota > Metazoa > Chordata > Actinopteri > Salmoniformes > Salmonidae > Salvelinus > Salvelinus alpinus. The sequence continues at coordinate 28,312,611 of NC_092106.1, read as the reverse complement.
CTCCCTCTGCAACTGGATCCTGGACTTCCTGACGGGCCGACCCCAGGTGGTGAGGGTAGGCAACATCACCTTCACCACGCTGACCCTTAACACAGGGGCCCACAGGTGGGGGGTGGGGTGTTTAGTCCCCTGCTGTACTCCCTGTTCACCCACGACTTTGTGGCCACGCTCGTCTCCAACACCATTATCAAGTTGGCTGATGACACGACGGTGGTAGGCCTAATAACCGGCGATGATGAGTCAGCCTACAGGGAGGAGGTCAGTGACCTGGCAGTGTGGTCAGCAAGACCAAGAAGCTGATCGTGGACTACAGGAAACGGGGAGGGGGGGGCGAGCACGCCCCCATCCACATTGACGTGGTGGCAGTGGAGAAGGTAGACTCCTCGGTGCCAAATCCCTAAAAACTTAAAATGGTCCAAACACACATGCACAGTCGTGAAGAAGGCGCGACAGTGCCTCTTCACCCTCAGGAGGTTGAAAAGTTTGGCATCAAAGTCCTAAACGATATCATAACCGCCATCAATAAAAGACAGTACTGGCTTTCGACTCTGTCAATCAGCGCATTCTTATCGGCAGACCCAATAGCCTTGTCTTCTCAAATGACTGCCTCGCCTGGTTCACCAACTACTTCTCAGATAGAGTTCAGTGTGTCAAATCGGAGGGCATGTTGTCCGGACCTCTGGCAGTCTCTATGGGGGTGCCACAGGGTTCAATTCTCGGGACGACTCTTTTCACTGAATATATCAATGATGTCGCTCTTGTTGCTGGAGATTCTCTGATCCACCTCTACGCAGGCGACACCATTCTGTATACATCTGGCCCTTCTTTGGACACTGTGTTAATAAACCTCCAAACGAGCTTCAATGCCATACAACACTCCTCCTGTGGCCTCCAACTGCTTTTAAATGCTAGTAAAACTAAATGCATGCTCTTCAACTGATTGCTGCCCGCACCCTCCCGCCTGCCTGACTAGCATCACTACTCTGGACAGTTCTGACTTAGAATATGTGGACAACTACAAATACTTAGGTGTCTGGTTAGATTGTAAACTCTCCTTCCAGACTCACATTAAGCATCTCCAATCCAAAATTAAATCTAGAATCGGCTTCCTATTTCACAACAAAGCCTCCTTCACTCATGCTGCCAAACATACCCTCGTAAAACTGACCATCCTACCGATCCTTGACTTCGGCGATGTCATTTACAAAATAGCCTCCAACAGTCTACTTAGCAAACTGGATGTAGTCTATCACAGTGCCATCCGTTTTGTCACCAAAGCCCCATATACTGCCCACCACTGCAACCTGTATGTTCTCGTTGACTGGTCCTCGCTACATATTCGTTGCCAAACCCTCTGGCTCCAGGTCATCTATAAGTCTTTGCTAGGTAAAGCCCCGACTTATCTCAGCTCATTGGTTACCATAGCAACACCCTCCCGTAGCACGCGCTCCAGCAGGTATATTTCACTGGTCATCCCCAAAGCCAACACTTCCTTTGGCCGCCTTTCCTTCCAGTTCTCTGCTGCCAATGACTGGAACGAATTGCAAAAATCACTGAAGCTGGAGTCTTATATCTCCCTCTCTAACTTTAAGCGTCAGCTGTCTGAGCAGCTTACCGATCACTGTACCTGTACACAGCCAATCTGTAAATAGCACACCCAACTACCTCATCCCCATATTGTTATTTATCTTCTTACTCTTTTGCACCCCAGTATCTCTACTTGCACATCATCATCTGCACATCTATCACTCCAGTGTTTATGCTAAATTGTAATTATTTCACCTCTAGGGAGGAAAGGCAATAAATAGACCTTAATCTTCTACATTTACACACACTGTACATTGATGTTTCTATTGTGTTATTGACTGCATGTTTGTTTATGTGTAACTCTGTGTTGTTGGTTTTGTCGCACTGCTTTCCTTTATCTTGGTCAGTTCGCAGTTGTAAATGAGAACTTGTTCTCAACTGGCCTACCTGGTTAAATAAAGGTGAAATAAATAAAACATACTGACTCTACACACCTGCACACCCACTCACATGCAAGCTGCTGCTACTCTGTTTATCTTATATCCTGTTGCCTAGTCACCTTACCCCAAAACATATCTATCGATCCAGTATCCCTGCACATTGTAAATATGGTACTGGAACTGACTTTTTAAATATTTCCTGTATATAGTATGCTTACTTACTTACTTTATTGTGTATTTCATATAGCTTATTCTTATTTCTCATGTGTTTTGTTCTAGTGATCCATTTTTGTTGATTATTGCATTGTTGGGCTTTGCGTTTTTAAGAAAAGCATTTCACTATACTTGTGAATGTGATATTAAAATTTGAAACTTGTCTTGCCAAGTCCTGGTGGTGATAATGACCATAGCAGTTAGGAAGACAGCACAAACAGATCTCAGGCTATAAAAGATCTCAGATAATGAGCGCTCTTCTCCCAGCCCTCAGCCATTGTAAACCTTGGGAGATTTGAGAGAGAGGGAGGCTTTGTCCCCAGCTCAGCGCTGCCTGTGTTTACACAGGAAGAGGTGAGGAATGGCCCTCAGGGCAGAGCCCAGATCAGGCGTGCCTCTTTGCCACATTTGCATGACTGGACAGTTTAGGAAAATGTATGAAGAGGCAATGATAACCAGGGGGAAAGAGTTGTGTTTAGTTAGCATGGCTCCACTTTTTGTTCCAATCAACAAATATCATATTTTTTCCATTTGTTCCTGATATTTACTCATTTACTTGTATATAGCTACCTAAAACACTTGGGACTTGCTTGTGTAAAACTTCAACTAATGGGGGATGTCAGTATGTGTTAAGGATGATTTGGTGTCAACATGGGACCAGACTGAATCAACACATGTATGAAGAACCAGGGGTTAGTTAGTGTAATCTCAGGTCAGCTGTGGTAACAGGGAACACATAGAAGTATGTCTCCCAAGGAAGAGAGGAAAGAGGTCGGTCAGAGCAGAAAAAGTACAAAGGACCTCAACAAAACGTCTGTTTCCTGTGCCCTTGTGGAAGATACAGTTGAAGTTGGAAGTTTACATACACTTAGGTTGGAGTCATTAAAACTCGTTTTTCAACCACTCCACACATTTCTTGTTAACAAACTATAGTTTTGGCAAGTCGGTTAGAACATCTACTTTGTGCATGACACAAGTAATTTTCCCAACAATTGTTTACAGACAGATTATTTCACTTATAATTCACTGTATCACAATTCCAGTGGGTCAGAAGTTTACATACACTAAGTTGACTGTGCCTTTAAACAGCTTGGAAAATTCCAGAAAATGATGTCATGGCTTTAGAAGCTTCTGATAGGCTAATTGACATCATTTCAGTCAATTGGAGGTGTACCTGTGGATGTATTTCAAGGCCTACCTTCAAACTCAGTGCCTCTTTGCTTGACATCATGGGAAAATCAAAAGAAATCAGCCAAGACCTCAGAAAAACCATTGTAGACCTCCACAAGTCTGGTTCATCCTTGGGAGCAATTTCCAAACGCCTGAAGGTACCACGTTCATCTGTACAAACAATAGCACACAATTATAAACACCATGGGACCATGCAGCCGTCATACCGCTCAGGAAGGAGATGCGTTCTGTCTCCTAGAGATGAATGTACTTTGGTGCGAAAAGTGCAAATCAATCCCAGAACAACAGCAAAGGACCTTGTGAAGATGCTGGAGGAAACAGGTACAAAAGTATCTATATCCACAGTAAAACGAGTCCTATATCGACATAACCTGAAAGGCTGCTCGGCAAGGAAGAAGCCACTGCTCCAAAATCGCCATAAAAAAGCCAGACTACGGCTTGCAAATGTACATGGGGACAAAGATCGTACTTTTTGGAGAAATGTCCTCTGGTCTGATGAAACAAAAATAGAACTGTTTGGCCACTAAGACCATTGTTATGTTTGGAGGAAATAGGGGGAGGCTTGCAAGCCGAAAAACACCATCCCAACCGTGAAGCACGGGGGGGCAGCATCGTGTTGTGGGATTGTTTTGCTGCAGGAGTGCACTTTACAAAATAGATGGCATCATGAGGAGGAAAATTATGTGGATATATTGAAGCATCATCTCAAGACATCAGTCAGGAAGTTAAAGCTTGGTCGCAAATGGCTCTTACAAATGGACAATGACCACAAGCATACTTCCAAAGTTGTGGCAAAATGGCTTAAGGACAACAAAGTCAAGGTATTGGAGTGGCCATCACAAAGCCTTGACCTCAATCCTATAGAAAATTTGTGGGCAGAACTGAAAAAATGTGTGCGAGCAAGGAGGCCTACAAACCTGACTCAGTTACACCAGTTACACCAATTTAAAGGCAATGCTACCAAATACTAATTGAGTGTATGTAAACTTCTGATCCACTGGGAATGTGATGAAAGAAATAAAAGCTGAAATAAATCATTCTCTCTACTATTATTCTGACATTTCACATTCTTAAAATAAAGTGGTGATCCTAACTGACCTAAGACAGGGAATTTTTACTCTGATTAAATGTCAGGAATTGTGAAAATCTGAGTTTAAATGTATTTGGCTAAGGTGTATGTAAACTTCCGACTTCAATTGTATATCCCCTACCTACCCCCCCCCCCCCCTCTTTCTCTCTCTTTCTCTCTCTCTCTCTTCCATAATTCTTTCTCACTATCCCTGGTTCTCTTGTCTTAAGGCCAGCCTTAGTCTTATCTGGAGCGTCCAGGATGATGGCCTGTTGAAAAATGCTAGTGTTCATAGGAAGTGGAGGCAGTCTTCTGAGATTGGGTGGCAAAGCCCTGATTAGTTATGGTTCTCTCCTTGTCTTCATGGTCCTGTCTGGAGGACTTCCTGAGCCATCCGAGACTGAGTGAGATATATGAATCAACCCCATCACGTAGTCTCTATGGCTGTTAGACTTGAGGTCACGGGCTGCGTTCTGTCTTTATCTGTTGAGATTCTCTAATACTGTTTCTAGCAGTCTCCCATTCTACTACGGCTGCTTTCTGGGGTTACTAGGGCCACTGTGTTTGGCGGCTTGCTGTTGTGTTTGGCTACTCTGTAGGGCTTCCCTATTATGCCTAGCATGGAGATGTTCTGTTAGGCCCAATGCCTGATGCACCGCTTTGGCATGCCAGAAGCAGGAAGACAGACAGGCTGGCTATCTGGCAGAGCCTGCTTGGAAAGAAAAGAGAGCGACAGAGAAGGAGGGAGGTACTGAGAGAGTGAGCGAGAGAAAAAAAAACAGTGAGTGTGAGACTGCGCCCAGGAGAGGAGTTGAGATCTCACAGTGTTTTTGACAGTGGTTTGGAGCACTAGGGATATCACTGGGACATTAGAGAAGAGGCTACAACACAACAGGGTCCATAAGGAGCACATGGTACGTACTATAGGAAAGCTTTTGAACAATCTACTGAAGGAAAACCTTTTGTATAGCATAGCAACATGTTTTTTTTTTACCAGGTGTTTCCTGTTAGCCAGAGGTGTCTTGCTAGAGAGTGCTGATAGACTGTAGCTCTGTGTAGACTAAATAAGTTATTAGCTGATAATACTGTGTTAGTACACAAGACATGGGATTTAGTAGCACAGAGAAGATTACTGTTGTTGAGTCTGGCCTCTTTTAATTGGAGGATTTAAGAGGCGGTTGTTCTGTTTAGTTTGTTGACGTTAACAGGTTTTAGTATGCTCCCGTCTGTGTGTATTTGTTTGTGTTTGTGTGTGAGTGTGTGTGTGTGTGTCTGTGTGTGTGTTTGTGTGTTCATGTGTGTTCCTTGCGAAGTTTATTTTTCTTTGTTTAGTATTTAATTTCACTCCAGATACGAACTTATACATACGAACAACAACTTACAGACACACACAAACAATGACAACATCTCATCTGCCCAGACCCGCATGCTCACACCCCCATCTCTAGTGCCTGCATTACTGTTTGCCACTTGGCCTTAAATTGTATCAATTTGTTTTTCCTCGGTTTCCCATGCTATTTCAATAATAAATAATTAGATTTTTCCGTTGTGTTAATAATGGCGGATTGATTGATTTCTACTTTTTTAGTATAAATTTTTTCAAGATGAGTGATGAGAAGAGAATCACCCAGCCAATTGGGTATCTCACTACACCCCCATAAGTTTCTACGTATTCCAGTAGCTTCCAGTAGCTAGGCTGATTAGTGTGTTCACCTCCTGGCTCACGTGTATGTTCTGTGTGTCTGGGTGAGTGTGTTTCTTTGATGATTTATAGAAGGGGGCTTGTGTTGGGTGTTATTAAATCCTTAAGAGTCTATTGACCCACCGGTGCGTTAATCTAAGTAACATAATAAAAAAATCCCCATCAAAATCCGGCAGTTTAAGCTAGAGATATCAATTTCTTTTGCATGAGCTGCGTCTCAATCCGCCGCATCCGCCTATGTCGGCCTTCCGCAACTGAAATGGAAGGTGGCCGAGCTACAGCGGTGTTTGTCAGACCATGAGACATCCTGAAAATCGGTCTTCTCACAAAACGTCTGTAGAGTCCGAACGGTTAGGCCTACACTCTATGGAAAGATGGTGTTCTCCATTTTGCTCTACTACCCCCACAAGTGTCACAGACTCGTCTGAAGGTAACACATACAAATGAATGGAAGTATGGACGTAGTTTTGTGCCAACATAAAATAAGGGGTTAAATATGTGTAGAAAAAATATATATACTATATTTCCTAAGCTTTCTTACTGTATACCTCCTCGATATATGACAGACACGTCAGAACCTTATTACTTATGATTGATTTTTGGACTGTCTTTTTTGCCATTTATGAATGTATTATTGAATGCGTTTCTATGGGCTATAGTAGTAAAAGTCTTCAACTTTTAGAGGTTTAATGGGTGCAGGTAGCACACGGATGAGATAAGTGGTTTGTGTGTGTGGTCATGGGCTGTGTGGTATGGGGCGGTTTGTGGTAAGGGACCGTTTAGTTGAGCTGTTTTTGTCGACCTCTCTCTCTCTCTCTGGTTCTGTGTAGTCAGTCATCTGTTCTATCATTATTAGGTTACGTCAACACCAAACACAGCCAGTCATAGCATGCCCAGAAAGGCTGACACCCAGGCAACGGTATGTGTCAGCCTTTTCATACGCTTTCAGTTCTGGCCTGCCCCACACACAGTATCATAACCCACAGCACACAGTATGTATGTGTGTGTGTGTGTGTGTGTGTGTGTGTGTGTGTGTGTGTGTGTGTGTGTGTGTGTGTGTGTGTGTGTGTGTGTGTGTGTGTGTGTGTGTGTGTGTGTGTGTGTGTGTGTGTGTGTGTGTGTGTGTCTCTCTCTCTCTCACACACACACACACACACCTGCTATGTGTGGTCTGCGGGCACAGGGTGCGTGTGTACATTCAACAGATGAGTTGGACAGGTTCTACTGACATGACAGTGCAGTTGGTTGAGATTGTGTCATATAGCCCTAAGATAAAGTCTAAAGGTACCTTCAAGCAAAACCATATCCCCATTAGACACCTTGCTTCCTGGTGAATTTCCAGCTCAGCTTGTCTTTTGTTGTGGGTAACAAGTCTGTCTGCTGATAAGAAGAAAGTGACTCCCTGGAGAAACAAATCATTCTATGGAGGGGTTGAGTTCCATGGTAGACCATTGCACCTCAATACACATCAAGTGCCACAGTGCTTATTGAAGAAGTAATAACTTAGCAATAGGCATGACGGGCAAAGAAGTTATCAGGTTTTAATGGGGAGGTTCCAGCCAGGGGCTCTGTATCCTGGGACTCTCCTCTCGCCATCTGCCTAGATACAGATACTGATAAAGAACAGTAGCCCTGGTCTGGCCCGCTGCCACCCACTCCACCCTCCCTTTGATCCTGCTACTACTGGAATAAGTGGGCACTTATCTAAGCCTCTGGTCCCAACCATGTCCCTTACACAAATACCTTGTTGTTATTAATCTGTACATAAAAGTGATTAAGTTCTATAACACTAATGATACAAGCTGTTGAATTGACCTACTTCTGCCACGTGTGCATGCATTCACACACACACACCCATGCACACACACACACCCATGCACACACACACACACACACCCATGCACACACACACCCATGCACACACACCCATGCACACACACACCCATGCACACACACACCCATGCACACACACACACACCCATGCACACAAGCACCCATGCACACACACACCCATGCACACACACACACCCATGCACACACACACCCATGCACACACACACACACACACACACACACACACACACACACACACACACACACACACACACACACACACACACACACACACACACACACACACACACACACACACACACACACACACACACACACATACACACACACACTACACTACACTACACTATACTATACTATACTATACTATACTATACTATACTACACTACACTACACTATCTGTCAATATGATAGCAAAAGGCTGGCTGGCTGGGTGGTTGGTTGGGTTCCTTCAGGGCCCACACACAGCCTGTACCAATCCTGCTAGTTTATTTCTGACACACACACACACACACACACACACATACACACACACACTACACTACACTACACTACACTACACTATACTATACTATACTATACTATACTACACTACACTACACTATCTGTCAATATGATAGCAAAAGGCTGGCTGGCTGGGTGGTTGGTTGGGTTCCTTCAGGGCCCACACACAGCCTGTACCAATCCTGCTAGTTTATTTCTGTCAAGCAAAACAAAAGGGTCCAAAATAACAACAACGACAGGCTAAAAATAGAACGCGGCACGTCTGTTGTCACCAGCTGCCCAACCTCCTGGGCCCTGCTGTGAAGGCCAGTGGTTCTTAGGGGGTGAGGGAGTCAGTGTGAGGGCTTGGAAAAGTGGCCTATTATTCTACAGCTGTGTAGTCTCAGTGCTTGTCTAAGCTGCTGACTCTGAATGTCAAGTGTATTGAGGTCCATTGTTTTGTGGACATAGTAACGTTATGGTCAGCTAGGTTATTGGGAATAGGCTTTATGAAGTAGAATTCTGATTTCCAGGTCTCATCATTTCAGTGACGCAGGGAAATAAAGAACTTTTTTATTTCCATGGTATTGTGAGGTACTACAGTAAAATGAACATGCCACAGTAGGAAACTAGACAAGGGCCTTTGAAGTTGACTCAAGCCCCAGTTTTCCCAAGCAGCATTGATATGACTTTAGAAACATATACCTAGTGGATCTCCAGATCGTGAATATAACTAATAGACCTAGATAATATCCAACTCCTCAGTCTCCTGCCTCCCTCACTGAGCCAAACACCACTTCATGCTTCCTTTTGTCCGTTTCCTCCATTTACCATGGAGACAATGCAGGAAGCACATGGTTGCCAGGCGATTAAGCCTCCATCCCAGAAACCTCCCTCCCCCGCCACTCTGGTTAGTACGGTCCACTGGGCTGAGGACTGTCGCCGGGGAGACCAGAGGTGTGAGAATTCATTCCAGGGAAACAATGGGGGATGTTGGTGGTATATGGGTTGGTATAAGCCTTCTTTTCATGGCTTGCCAGTAGATTCCAGAATTCACCAGTCCAGCACTGGGGTACCTCATCTCAGAAACCTCTGAGTGAACTAAAGTGAACAAAAATATAAACACAAAATGTGACAATTTCAAATATTTTACTGAGTTACAGTTCATATGAGGAAATCAGTCAATTGAAATAAATTCCTGAGGCCCTAATCTATGGATTTTACATGACTGCCAAATTTTCTAAAACAATGTTGGAGATGGCTTATGGTAGAGAAATTAACATTAAATTATCTGGCAACAGCTCTGGTGGACATTCCTGCAGTCAGCATGCCAATTGCATGCTCCCTCAAAACTCGAGACATCTGTGGCATTGTGTTGTGTGACAAAACTGCACATTTTAGAATGGTCTTTTATTTTCCCCATTGTGCACCTGTGCAAACATCATGCTGTTCAGCTTCTTGATATACCACACCTGTCAGGTGGATGGATTATCTTGGCAAAGGAGAAATGCTCACTAACAGGGATGTAAACAAATTTGTGCACAACATTTTGGAGAAATAAGCTTTTTGTGCATATGGAACACTTCTGGGATCTTTTATTTCAGCTCATGAAACATGGGACAAACACTTTACATGTTGTGTTTTTATTTTTGTTCAATGTAACTATCCCTTTAAGGATAGTGTTTTTCATTGGATTTGAAATAGCCACCAAGTAACATTCTAGAGTGACCAAATGTCACATCTTACACATTGTCCCCCACTCCCTGCCTGCCTTGGAGTGACACAGGGTTGACGCAGTCCTGTCTGAAGGTTGGGTTGATAGTGTGTTACAGCACATCTGTGTAGAATGTCATAGCAACTTGTCTGGGACAACCACACACACACATTGCCCACGTCTCTCTCTCTCTCTCTCTCTCTCTCTCTCTCTCTCTCTCTCTCTCTCTCTCTCTCTCTCTCTCTCTCCCCTTTCTATTTACTTCATCTCTGGCACACATACCTCCCTGCCTAAGTCTTCTACCCATCTGTTTCAGGTCTCCTTCCATCCTTTCTCATTCTCATCCGCTCTTCATCTCTCTCTCTCTCTCTGTCTAGGCTGTACCAGTGAAGCTGTCCCTGGATGCTTTGCTGCAGATGTCCAGTTGTCAGGTGCAGGACACCATGAGACGGCTGGGCTCCAACCCAGAGGAGTGTTCTCGACTCACCGTTGCCCTCTCCTGCCTGAAGAATGCCACTGAGACAGGTCAGTCACACCGTTATGGTATTTTTCTGCCATTAATAACAGTGCTTATTGATGCTGTGTGCTCTGTAGTTTAGTACTATTTGTAACTCTAACCTCTGACCTCTGTTTTAGGTGGGGACATCAGGGAAGACACAGGAACCTTGCTATCAGAGTCGCCCCACCGTGACAGTAACACATTACCTCCTCCGGACCGTCGCCCCTCCACCCCCGCCACACTACCCCGTGGCTCCATCCTCAGTCCGCATACCCACGCCCGTTCTGTCTCTGTGACTGTCGTACCCTGTGTGGACGATAAGGGGCATCAAGTCTACACAGGCGACATGACGGACACTTTCCCCTCCTCGCCGCTGCTCCTCTCCAATTTCCCTCCCTCCAAGAGACGCACCAAGCACCCCCCACCCGCGCCCCCACCCCCCTCCCGAATGCTGCTGCATCTCCCCTTCAACATCACCCTCACACGCAGCAAGAGCCACGAGTCACAGCTGGCCAATCGCATAGAAGAGCCAGTGCCCAACAACAAGTGGGTGTTTCTCTATTCTGTCTTCTGAAATTAATTAAGGCAGCCATTTTGCTTTTTTCCTTTGTTGACTGAACTAGCTATTTTGTGTTTTCTCTGTTGAATATGAGTGGCCATTTTCATCGCAAGTGTGGGTGTTTGAGTCAAAACCTATGGAATGAGTTGGTTTCTGTGTGAATGATGTGTCTGTTCTCTGAGTGACCCACACAGCTAGCCCTCTCTCTGCAGGAGGGGGAAGAAGAACAAGCTGCTCCTGAACGTGCACATCAATAGTAGCAGTGGGAACGGGTGTGAAGACTCCGCCCACACCCCTGGTCCGGCCACCACCCCCTACACCCTCCCAGGCACCCCCACGCTGCTCGAACGTGAGTACTGCTGCCCCAGTGGAACCTGGGAACTCTGCCTTTCTGCGTTTCCCTCTCTCTCTTTTCCTCCCTTTCTGTTTGCCTCATACTCGATTAGAACTCCATTACTTTTCTCCTGTCTTTCTTTCTCCCACTCTTTTTTTCTCTCTCTCTCTTCCCCCGCCTCCCTCTTGTTATCTCCTGTCCTCTGTTCCCCTTTCTGTCTAGCTCCTCTCACACTCCCTCTCTCATTTCCTTCCAGATAACCTGGCATTGCACCGGGGGTCTCCACAGATAATGAGGAGAGATATCGGCCTCTCTGTAACACACAGGTAGGACACATCATCACCATACTTACGTATCTATTGTCTATTGTTGGCCACAACTTTGGAAGTATTCTTGGGGTCATTGTCCATTTGGAAGACCCATTTGCGACCAAGCTTTAACTTCCTGACTGATGTCTTGAGATGTTGCTTCAATATATCCACATAATTATCCTCCTCATGATGCCATCTATTTTGTGAAGTGCACCAGTCCCTCTTGCAGCAAAGCACCCCCACAACATGATGCTGCCACCCCCATGCTTCAAGGTTGGGATGGTGTTCTTTGGCTTGCAAGCCTCCCCCTTTTTCCTCCAATCATAACGATGGTCATTATGGCCAAAAAGTTATATTTTTGTTTCATCAGACCAGAGGACATTTCTCCAAAAAGTACGATCTTTGTCCCCATGTGCAGTTGCAAACCGTAGTCTGGCTTTTTTTATGGCGGTTTTGGAGCAGTGGCTTCTTCCTTGCCGAGCGGCCTTTCAGGTTATGTCAATATAGGACTTGTTTTACTGTAGATATAGATACTTTTGTACCTGTTTCCTCCAGCATCTTCACAAGGTCCTTTGCTGTTGTTCTGGGATTGATTTGCACTTTTCGCACCAAAGTACGTTCATCTCTAGGAGACAGAACACGTCTCCTTCCCGAGTGGTATGATGGCTGCGTGGTCCCATGGTGTTTATACTTGCGTGCTATTGTTTGTACAGATGAACGTGGTACCTTCAGAAATTTAGAAATTGCTCCCAATGATGAACCAGACTTGTGGAGGTCTACAATAATTTTTCTGAGGTCTTGGCTCATTTCTTTTGATTTTCCCATGATATCAAGTAAAGAGGCACTGAGTTTGAAGGTAGGCCTTGAACTACATCCACAGGTACACCTCCAATTGACTCAAATGATGTCAATTAGCCTATCAGAAGCTTCTAAAGCCATGACATAATTCTCTGGAATTTTCCAAGCTGTTTAAAGGCACAGTCAACTTAGTGTATGTAAATTTCTGACCCACTGGAATTGTGATACAGTGAATTATAAGTGAAATAATCTGTCTGTAAACAATTGTTGGAAAAATTACTTGTGTTATGCACACAGTAGATGTTCTAACCGACTTACCAAAACTATAGTTTGCTAACAAGAAATTTGTGGAGTGGTTGAAAAACAAGTTTTAATGACTCCAACCTAAGTGTATGTAAACTTCCGACTTCAACTGTATGGTGATGGGATTTGTGAAAAAAAACACATTCCTGGTTTTTAGCTCAGCTTCCTAGCTTGGCACAGACCCCAAACATTTCTTGCATTGGTCTGGTGAGAATGGCGCCTCAAGAATCTGAGAATTTGAGTTATGCAGACACTCAGTCAGACCAGTGTTTATCTGACTGGAAAGTGTGTATTTATTCATTTTGATCTTGCGTAAAAGTTTGGGGAAAAGAGATAACAGATTCCAATGAAAACCATTTGGGATCTGGCAGAATTACACCACATAAACTTCTCTGGAACAGTTTGTTCACTACTCAGTGTACAACTCCAACATTAGAAGTTGTGATATAAGTGAAATATATTAATATTTTGCTTCTCTCTCTCCTAAGGTTTTCAACCAAATCCTGGCTCTCACAGACATGCCAGGTGTGTCATAAGAACATGATGTTTGGTGTTAAGTGCAAACACTGCAAGTAAGAAGAAGCCTTCTATACAGTGCATTCAGAAAGTATTCAGACCCGATGACTTTTTCCACATTTTGTTATGTTACAGCCTTATTCTAAAATTGATTACATTAAATGTTTTCCTCATCAATCTACACACAATACCCCATAATGACAAAGCGAAAACAGGTTTTTAGAAATGTTTTCAAATTTTTTAAATCAATTCAGACCCTTTGCTATGAGACTCAAAATTTAGCTCAGGTGCATCCTGTTTCCATTGATCATCCTTGAAATGTTTCTACAACTTGATTGGAGTCCACCTGTGGTGAATTCAATTGATTGGACATGATTTTGAAAGGCACACACCTGTCTATATAAGGTCCCACAGTTGACAGTGCATGCCAGAACAAAAACCAAGCCATGAGGTCGAAGGAATTGTCCTTAGAGCGCTGAGACAGGATTGTGTCGAGGCACAGATCTGGGGAAGGGTGCCAAAACATTTCTGCAGCATTGAAGGCCCCCAGGAAGACAGTGGCCTCCATCATTCTAAAATGTAAGAACCTTTCAGAAGGACAACCATCTCTGCAGCACTCCACCAATCAGGCCTTTATGGTAGTGTGTCCAGGTGGAAGCCACTCCTCAGTAAAAGGCACATGACAGCCCACTTGGAGTTTGCCAAAAGGCACCTAAAGGACTCTCAGACCATGAGAAACAAGATTCTCTGGTGTGATGAAAACAAGATTGAAGTCTTTGGCCTGAATGCCAAGCGTCACGTCTGGAGGAAACCTGGCGCCATCCCTACGGTGGAGCATGGTGGTGGCAGCATCATGTAGTGGGGATGTTTTTCAGCGGCAGGGACTGGGAGCCAAGTCAGGATTGAGGGAAAGATGAATGGAGCAAAGTACAGAGCGATCCTTGATGAAACCTGCTCCAGAGCGCTCAGGACCTCAGACTGGAGCGAATGTTCACCTTCCAACAGGACAACGACCCTAAGCACACAGCCAAGACAACAAAGGAGTGGCTGCGGGACAAGTCTTTGAATGTCCTTAAGTGGCCCAGACAGATCCCGGACTTGAACCCGATCGAACATCTCTGGAGAGACCTGAAAATAGCTGTGCAGCAACTCTCCCCATCCAACCTAACAGAGCTTGAGAGGATCTGCAGAGAAGAATGGGAGAAACTCCCCAAACACAGGTGTGCCAAGCTTGTAGCGTCGTACCCAACAATACTCAAAGCTGTAATCGCTGCCAAAGGTGTTTCAACAAAGTACTGAGTAAAGGGTCTGAATACTTATGTAAATGTGATATTTCCGTTTTTATAAAAACCTGTTTTTGCTGTGTCATTATGGGTTATTGTGTGTAGATTGGGGGGGGGGGGGAACAACGGTTTAATCCATTTTAGAATAATACTGTAACGTAACAAAATGTGGAAAAAGTCAAGGGGTCGGAATACTCTCCGAATGCACTGTACATCTCCGCTTTCATTTGTTCACAAGTCACTCTGCTCCTCTGCGAACTACTGTCTCCTCTGCTTCCAGGTTAAAGTGCCATAACAAATGTACCAAAGAAGCCCTTCCCTGCAGGATATCTTTTCTCCCACGTAAGCCCTGGTCCATTCCTGCATACAAAACGACAAAAAATGCACAATGTAATTATCTTTTTCCCGATACATCCCAAGAATGTCAATTTAGTACTGAATCATTGTTCTCTTATTTTTCAGTCCCGCAAATCCGCCGGGCAGAATCTGTACCATCCGATATCAATAATCAAATTGACTGTACGGCAGAGTTACCAATCCAGTTTGGCACTTTACCTAAGGTGCTAACCAAAAAGGTAGAAAAAAGTGTTTTAGCATACGTGTGTATGTGTATTAATAGTAATATAACCATACATGGAACCTCTAATTTGTCCTGAACCTTAATTTATGAAACCTTTCTGTTGAAAACCCTCTTTCAGGACTACCCTCCCATGCTGAGACAGATGGATTCCAGCAGTAACCCCTCCTCCACCACTTCCTCTACACCCTCCTCGCCCACCCCCTTCCAGCAGAGCAACCCCCCCAGCGTCACCGCCACACCGCCCCCCAATCCCTCGCCCAGACCCCAGGGGCCCCGAGACAGCCGATTCCACTTCCCAGGTCCTCACAATGACAGGCTCTTACAGGCCCAAGCGCTCTTTACAGGCCCAAGCGCTCTTTACAGGCCCAAGCGCTCTTTACAGGCCCAAGCGCTCTTTACAGGCCCAAGCGGTCTTTACAGGCCCAAGCGCTCTCTAGATTCCTACCCTGTTCCACTAACATTTCACTCCAAAGCAACACTTCTCCAGTATCTCTCACAGGCATCCACCCCAAAGACTCTAGATTCCCACTGTGTTCATCTCAATCACAACGCTTAACTCCACATCTACCCTAAGCCAGTAATAGCACATCTCTAATCATATTCCAATTCCTGATTACACTTCATTTGCTATTTTACCACTAATCATATAATATATCCTATTATAACATCTCCTTAACTGCTTGTGGCTTATCTAACCCAATCATATCGCTCTCTCCTCTCTATTTTCCTCTGGTGGTTGTTTCTCCTCTTGTCCTTTAGCTGGCTGTTATTCACAACCTAGACAACAGTTTATCTTCCCTGGTGAGTTAACAATGCGTTAACACCGCTCCCTCCCTGTGTGTCCTGTAGTCCTGCCCAACTAGTACAGTACCATCCCCTTATCATGTTCCCTCTCTCCCCATGTTGCTTTGCTGCAGTGGCTTACTATGACTCATGCTATGTTGTGGGAGGGGTCATGGGTGGTTGGTGTCACCTTGGGCACTGCTGCAATGGCATGTTGTAGTCTGCCACTGTAGTTTATGACAAGCTTATAGCAGAGCCATCATATTACATGCTGATAGCTTTGGCTTTTATAGTGCATGCCTGCCCTCTGGTAGACAAAGAGGTGAACTGACTGACTGTGCTGCTTGGCGCTGTGCATGGTTTGACAGAGTTAGAGGCAGCCATCACAATTTAGAGAATATATGCTCTGAAGTGCAGTGAAGATAGATTGGCTTAGTCACATAATAGTTTTACTATGAATCAGATATTTGTGTTCCTTTGCTGAACATCCTCATTGTCCCACACACAGACGTTTCCTCTTCACCGTATCCTGTTGGACTAGACTCTGAAGGCCACCATGGCACTGGGTAAGAGACAACAACTTTTAATGACAAAGTCACTGTAGAGTCCGAGTAAAGACCATTTAAAATGCTGTGGTTTTTCACTCACATTGTCTACTGTAAGTCCACCATAGTTATCATAGTTTCTACTAGACAGGGTTAGGTTAAAGTTAGGAACCCCTGTTTATGATGCTTGTCCCCACAGAGACACACAGCAACTGGCCCAATCAGAACCTCCATCTCAGGGACAGGAAGGAGGATCGGTGAGTACCCAAAATCCCTAGCGGCAGGAATATAATAATAATATTAATGAATTACATTTGTAAAGCTCTTTTCATTATACAATAATAATCTCAAAGTGCATTCAATTAAATAGAAAAATAGTTTAAAAAAGAAAACAAATATGTACGTGCATTCAGAAAGTATTCAGACCTCTTGACTTTTTCCACATTTTGTTAAATTACAGCCTTATTCTAAAATGGATTACATTTGTTAAAATCCTCATCAATCTACACACAATACCCCATAATGACAAAGTGTAAACAGTTTGTTTGAAATTTCATCAAATGTATTAAATCTAAAAAACAGAAATACCTTATTTACATAAGTATTCAGACCTTTTGCTATGAGACTCAAAATGTTGCTCAGGTGCATCCTGTTTCCATTGATCATCCTTGAGATATTTCTACAACTTGATTGGAGTCCATCTGTCAATATAAGATCCAACAGTTGACAGTGCATGCCGTAGAATTGTCCGAGAAGCTCCAAGACAGGATTGTATCGACGCACAGATCTAGGAAAGGGTACCAAAATATTTTTGCAGCATTGAAGGTCCCCAAGAACACAGTGGCCACCATCATTCTTAAATGGAAGAAGTTTGGAACCACCAGACTCTTCTTAGAGCTGACCGCCCAGACAAACTGAGCAATTGGGGGAGAAGGGCCTTGGTCAGGGGGTGACCAAGAACTTGATGGTCACTGACAGAGCTCCAAAGTTCCTCTGTGGAGATGGGAGAACCTTCCAGAAGGACAACGACCCTAAGCACACAGCCAAGACAACGAAGGAGTGGCTGCGGGACAAGTCTTTGAATGTCCTTAAGTGGCCCAGACAGAGCCCGGACTTGAACCCGATCGAACATCTATGCAGAGACCTGAAAATAGCTGTGCAGCGACGCTCGCCTTCCAACCTGACAGAGCTTGAGAGGATTTGCAGAGAAGAATGGGATAAACTCCCCAAATACATGTGTGCCAAGCTTGTAGCGTCAAACCCAAGAAGACTTGAGGCTGTAATCACTGCCAAAGGTGCTTCAACAAAGTACTGAGTAAAGGATCTGAATACTTATGTAAATGTACAGTGGGGAGAACAAGTATTTGATACACTGACGATTTTGCAGGTTTTCCTACTTACAAAGCATGTAGAGGTCTGTAATTTTTATCATAGGTACACTTCAACTATGAGAGACGGAATCTAAAACAAAAATCCAGAAAATCACATTGTATGATTTTTAAGTAATTAATTTGCATTTTATTGCATGACATAAGTATTTGATACATCAGAAAAGCAGAACTTAATATTTGGTACAGAAACCTTTGTTTGCAATTACAGAGATCATACGTTTCCTGTAGTTCTTGACTAGGTTTGCACACACTGCAGCAGGGATTTTGGCCCACTCCTCCCTACAGATCTTCTCCAGATCCTTCAGGTTTCGGGGCTGTCGCTGGGCAATACGGACTTTCAGCTCCCTCCAAAGATTTTCTATTGGGTTCAGGTCTGGAGACTGGCTAGGCCACTCCAGGACCTTGAGATGCTTCTTACGGAGCCACTCCTTAGTTGCCATGGCTGTGTGCTTCGTGTCGTTGTCATGCTGGAAGACCCAGCCACGACCCATCTTCAATGCTCTTACTGAGGGAAGGAGGTTGTTGGCCAAGATCTCGCGATACATGGCCCCATCCATCCTCCCCTCAATACGGTGCAGTCGTCCTGTCCCCTTTGCAGAAAAGCATCCCCAAAGAATGATGTTTCCACCTCCATGCTTCACGGTTGGGATGGTGTTCTTGGGGTTGTACTCATCCTTCTATTCCTCCAAACACGGCGAGTGGAGTTTAGAGCAAAAAGCTCTATTTTTGTCTCATCAGACCACATGACCTTCTCCCATTCCTCCTCTGGATCATCCAGATGGTCATTGGCAAACTTCAGACGAGCCTGGACATGCGCTGGCTTGAGCAGGGGGACCTTGCGTGCGCTGCAGGATTTTAATCCATGACGGCGTAGTGTGTTACTAATGGTTTTCTTTGAGACTGTGGTCCCAGCTCTCTTCAGGTCATTGACCAGGTCCTGCCGTGTAGTTCTGGGCTGATCCCTCACATTCCTCATGATCATTGATGCCCCACGAGGTGAGATCTTGCATGGAGCCCCAGACCGAGGGTGATTGACCGTCATCTTGAACTTCTTCCATTTTCTAATAATTGTGCCAACAGTTGTTGCCTTCTCACCAAGCTGCTTGCCTATTGTCCTGTAGCCCATCCCAGCCTTGTACAGGTCTACAATTTATCCCTGATGTCCTTACACAGCTCTCTGGTCTTGGCCATTGTGGAGAGGTTGGAGTCTGTTTGATTGAGTGTGTGGACAGGTGTCTTTTATACAGGTAACGAGTTCAAACAGGTGCAGTTAATACAGGTAATGAGTGGAGAACAGGAGGGCTTCTTAAAGAAAAACTAACAGGTCTGTGAGAGCCGGAATTCTTACTGGTTGGTAGGTGATCAAATACTTATGTCATGCAATAAAATGCAAATTAATTACTTAAAAATCATACAATGTGATTTTCTGGATTTTTGTTTTAGATTCCGTCTCTCACAGTTGAAGTGTACCTATGATAAAAATTACAGACCTCTACATGCTTTGTAAGTAGGAAAACCTGCAAAATCGGCAGTGTATCAAATACTTGTTCTCCCCACTGTATCTGTTTTTTATCATTAATACATTTGCAAAAATGTCAATTTTTTTTTCTCCCTTTGTCATTATGGGGTATTGTGTGTAGATTGATGAGGAAAACAAATTAATTTAATACATTTTAGAATAAGGCTGTAATGTAACAAAATGTGGACAAGTCAAGGGGTCTGAATACTTTCTGAATGCACTGTGCACAATGCACTATCTCAGTACTGTGCATGGGCCTAAAGCCAGACTGGAGAGCTTCATAAAGATGGTTAGCACTGAGGTGTGACTGAAGCTGAGTTGCCAGTATGTTCTCCATGGCTTTAGATAAAAATGTGAGGTTGGAAATAGGCCTGTAGTTTAAGAGAAGGTCTTGGTCAAGGGATGGTTTCTTGAGCAAGGGGGTGATGACAGTGATGTTGAACAGTGATGGCACCTGCCCAGTATGGAGAGAATTGCAACAATTTGAGAGCAGCTGAGTATGTTTTGAACAGTGATGTTACAATAGGGTCGTGGGGGCCACTGGTAGTCTTCATTTTATTAGAGGATTTCTACCACAGCAGAAGGTGAGACCAGAGCTAAATCACTTAGAGGGGGGGGCAGATATGGGTGGTGGGTTAGGAGCCAGAGTGGGGTTGAGGTTGGAGAATACAATGTTCTTTCGAATGGTGTTGATTTTAGCCTTGAAGAACACAGCAAATCGGTTGCATTGTTCGGTACTTTCTGAAAAAGTGAAAGAGAAAACAGTTCCATTTTTTGAGATTGGGAAACCACCCAGCAGCATAACCTGATCAAGTGACAGTTCTCTAGTCTAGTTAATTATGTGGTGCAATGATACTGACGTGATCATTTGACCATATAGAGAACTTAATAAAAGATTGTTTCTCTGTTTGGGTTTCAGTTTTTTTTCCGATCTCTCTACCTGTGCTGTTGTGTGCAGATAAACCAGCAAAGAAATCGAATAGACTTCTGAAACTGATCCAGAAATCTGAAATCTGCAATTACATGGAATACCGGCCTAAATGTATGTTTTGTTTGGATTGACATGACACAATTTGTGCATGCTTTGTCTCTGTGTATTCAGGAAGAGGAGGCAGAAGAGGAGGAATACCTAGGAGAGGAGGATGAGGGAAATGGTAGCAGGGAGAGCAGAGAGAAGGGCCACACAAATGGAGAGTGTGATGGGGACGAGTTAGAGGACCTGCCCAGCTACCGGGGCAGGATGGCCGGGGGCCGATGGAGGGGACCCATCTCCCGTAAGGCCAGCCAGACCAGCGTGTACCTGCAGGAGTGGGACATCCCCTACGAGCAGCTGGAGCTGGGGGAGCTCATTGGCAAGGTGAATGACTACAGCTTTACATAGTGTTAAATATACAGTACCAGTCAAAATTTTGGACATCTCTCATTCAAGGGTTTTTCTTTAATTTGACTATTTTCTACATTGTAGAATAATAGTGACGACATCAAAACTATGAAATAACACATATGGAATCATGTAGAAACCAAAAAAGTGTTGAAGGTCAGTAAATTTGGAAAATTTCAAGAACTTTCAATGTTTCTTCAAGTGCAGTTGCAAAAACCATCAAGCGCTATGATGAAACTGGCTCTCATGAGGACCACCACAGGAAAGGAAGACCCAGAGTTACCTCTGCTGCAGAGGATGAGTTCAATAGATTTACCAGCCTCAGAAATTTCAGCCCAAATAAATGCCTCACAGACTGTTCAGAGGAGACTGTGTGAATCAGGCCTTCATGGTCGAATTGTGCAAAGAAACCACTACTAAAGGACACCAATAATAAGAAGAGACTTGCTTGGGTCAAGAAACATGAGCATTGGACATTGGACCGGTGGAAATCTGTCCTTAGGTCTGGAGTCCAAATTTGATATTTTTGGTTCCAACCGCCGTGTCTTTGTGAGACGCAGTGTAGGTGAATGGATGATCTCCGCATGTGTAGTTCCCACTGTGAAGCATGGAGGAGGTGTAATGGTCTGGTGGTGCTTTGCTGGTGACACTGTCAGTGATTTATTTAGAATTCAAGGTACACTTAACCAGCATGGCTACCAGCAATATGCCATCCCATCTGGTTTGGGCTTAGTGGGACTATCATTTGTTTTTCAACATGACAATGACCCAACACTCCTCCAGGCTGTATAAGGGCTATTTGACCAAGAAGGAGAGTGATTGAGTGCCGCATCAGATGACCTGGCCTCCACAATCACCCGACCTTAACCGAATTGAGATGGTTTGGGATGAGTTGGACCGCAGAGTGAAGGAAAAGCAGCCAACAAGTGCTCAGCATATGTGGGAACTCCTTAAAGACTGTCGGAAAAGCATTCCATGTGAAGCTGGTTGAGAGAATGCCAAGAGTGTGCAAAGCTGTCATCAAGGCAAAGGGTGGCTACTTTGAAGAATCTAAAATCTAAAATATATTTTGGTTTGTTTCAACACTTTTTTTGGTTACTACATGATTTGTAATTATTTAGTTTTGATGTCGTCACTTTTTATTATACAATGTAGAAAATAATAAAAAAAAAAAAAAAAACATGGAATGAGTAGGTGTGTCCAAACTTTTGACTGGTACTGTACACTCAGTGGTCAGTTTATTAGGTACACCACCTCGTTGACGGTTCACTCCTACAGACAGTGAGTCACGTGGCCATGGCTTGCTATATATTGCAGGCAGGCAGGCATCGAGTGTATCTACCCAGAGGTGGGGTAGTAGCAGTGGTGGAAAAAGTACCCAATTGTCATACTTGAGTAAAAGTAAAGATACCTTAAAAGAAAATTACTCAAGTAAAAGTGAGTCACCCAGTAAAAAGTCTAGTAAAAGTCTAAAAGTATTTGGTTTAAAATGTACTTAAGTATCAAAAGTAAATGTAATAGTTAAAATATACTTAAGTACCAAAAGTACAAGTATAAATAATTTTAAATTCCTTATATTAAGCAAACCAGACAGCACAATCTTCTTTTTTAATTTTTTTTTTACGATAGCCAGGGGCACACTTCAACACTCAGACATCATTTACAAACGAAGCATTTATGTTTAGTGAGTCTGCCAAATCAGAGGCAGTAGAGATGTGTCACGGCTTTCTTCCTGGGCTGAAAGAGAGGACCAAAATGCAGCGCGGCTAGTGTTCAACATGTTTAATAACGAACAAGTGAACACTACAAACAACAAACAAAATAACAAACCGTGAAAACCGAGACAGTCCTATCTGGTGCAGAACAAACACAGAGACAGGAAACAAACACCCACAAAATCCCAACACAAAACAAGCCTCCTATATATGATTCTCAATCAGGGACAACGATTACCATCTGCCTCTGATTGAGAACCATATTAGGCTGGACATAGAAACAGACAAACTAGACACACAACATAGAATTCCCACCCAGCTCACGTCCTGACCAACTAAACACATACAAAACAACAGAAAACAGGTCAGGAACGTGACAAGATGACCAGGGACGTTCTCTTGATAAGTCTGTGAATTAGACAATTTCCTGTCCTGCTAAGCAACTAGTACTTTTTGGAGTCAGGGAAAATGTAAAAAGTACATTCTTTTCATTAGGAATTAGTGAAGTAAATGTTGTAAAAAATATAAGTAGTAAAGTACAGATATCCCAAAAAACGACATAAGTACTTTACACCACTGGGTAGTAGGGCTCATATTCAAGTGAATTGGTATCTGCATGTCTCCTTTAAAAAAAAAAAGGCCAATGGATTAGAGTTCCTTGAAAAGGAAGATTAAAAATAGGCTTCAGGGTAGCTAATAACACAAGTGCCCATACTCTACCTCCCTATTCCAGGGCCGTTGGGGGAAGGTGCATAAGGGGCGCTGGCATGGAGAGGTGGCCATCCGGCTGCTAGAGATAGACGGTAATAATCAGGACCACCTGAAGCTGTTTAAGAAGGAGGTGATGAACTACAGGCAGACCCGCCACGAGAACGTGGTCCTCTTCATGGGGGCCTGCATGGCCCCGCCACACCTCGCCATCATCACCAGGTTAGGGGGAGGGAAGGGGGAAAGGGAGGTGGGGATGGTAAGGGAGTTGAGCAGGGAAAAGCTGGAACCCTTGAATCAATCTATGAAAAGTATTAAATGTGTCTTGGTTTAACAAATGAGGAAACCAGGAAAGGCTTTGTTTAGAGAAACGAGATGATCCAGTTATCACTCCCTTTCCCCCCTGACATTTCTTCTTGTTTTCTCTCAGTTTCTGCAAAGGTCGGACACTATTCTCTGTTGTAAGAGATGCCAAGAACACACTAGACATCAACAAGACAAGGCAGATTGCTCAGGAAATTGTTAAGGTGTGGTATTACTCAACTTCTCTTTAATTGTAAGTACATTGTAAGCAGCCTACTCTTCCTTTCACTGAAAGTAACAAAACTCTGACCTCTTCCTCAGGGTATGGGCTACCTTCATGCTAAAGGAATCGTTCACAAGGACCTGAAGTCCAAGAATGTGTTCTATGACACAAACAAAGTGGTAATCACAGACTTTGGTCTTTTTGGAATGTCTGGAGTGGTACAAGAGTACCACAAGAGGTAAGCAAAAAAACACTTTGTAAAAAGTTGAACACTCTGAGAAGCATACTTCTATACCTTTTGAGTCCAGATGAAAGATCAAAGTGTACGTTTCTCCATCTGTGGGTATCTGTTTATGTGTCTGGGTCTGTGTGTGTGTGTCCAGGCGAGAGAACGAACTAAGGCTCCCTCATGGCTGGATCTACTACCTGGCCCCTGAGATCGTTCGCAGGATGGGTACTGGGAACCATGAGGACCGCCTGCCTTTCTCCAACGCTGCAGACGTCTACGCCTTTGGGTGCACACCATTTCCGGCCATCTTATATCCTGCCATAATAATAATACTGCATTTACTTAAATATAGGACATCTGAATGCTTTTAGAAAATTTAGCTCAAAACAAACAACATTGGATTTTTTGGGGATACATACATAAATCGGTTGAAATGTGGCTCCCCATGAAATGAATGTGTGTATGCTGTTTGTATACAGGGTTAAGACTGAGGGGCTAACCATACAGTATATTTCACCCCCAGCACCATTTGGTACGAGCTGCAGGCCCGTGGCTGGCCACTCACCAACCAGCCGGCAGAGGCCACCATCTGGCAGGTGGGCAGCGGAGAGGGCATCAAGAAGGTCCTGGCAAAGGTCAGCCTGGGCAAGGAGGTCACGGTAAGGTCAAAGAGCAGTTTGTGACAGTGTGATGTCCTCTGGGAAGCTTAGTGTACTGTATTGACATGATAATAAAACAAACAATATTATTCTCGGTGTGCGAGTGATATCATTAAAACAGACTGACATCGTACTACCAGAGCCAAAACCTTTAAATGGGTTATCAAATAAAATAAAATGTTATTGGTCACATACACCTGGTTAGCAGATGTTAATGAGAGTGTGGCGAAATGCTTGTGCATCTAGTTCGCAGTAATATCTAACAAGTAATCTAACAATTCCCCAACAACTACCTAATACACACAAATCTAAAGGGGTGAATGAGAATATGTACATATAAGTATATGGATGAGCGATGGTTGAGTGGCATAGGCAAGGTACAGTAAATGGTTTAAAATACAGTATATACATGTGATATGAGTAATGTAAGATATGTAAACATTATTAAAGTGGCATTATTTGAAGTGGCATTGTGTAAGTGACTAGTGATCCATTTATGAAAGTGCAGTGATTGGGTCTCAATGTAGGCAGCAGCCTCTCTGAGTTAGTGATTGCTGTTCAGCAGTCTGATGGCCTTGAGATAGAAGCTGTATTTCAAACTCTCGGTCCCAGCTATACATCTACGTTGTGTGTGTATAGCTATATTGATGGATGTACGATTATATAAATACCCCCCCCCCCCCCCCCCTGTACTGTAGGAGATACTGTCTGCCTGTTGGTCCTTCAAGCCAAAAGAGCGTCCCTCCTTCACCCAGTTGACTGACATGCTGGAAAAGCTGCCGAAGCTCAACCGCAGGCTCTCCCACCCAGGACACTTCTGGAAGTCAGCCGAGTATGTATCCTAAAGACCAGAATCCCACTTGAGATATACTGTATATACACTCTGTATATATTTAAAATACTTCTCCTATGTCTATGGGGATGCCACTCTTGATGGCGTTGGGTTCACTCATGGCTCACAATGTACCTGTTGATCCCTCTGCCTCCAGTGATGTCACATTGGATGGAGCCGGGAGAACATGGGGTGTTTGTATGAGTGTGTGAATAAGAATGTGTTTATGGTGGAGAGCTGTAGCCCTCCGATAAACCTGGGCCTACTGTATGTTTTTTTGTAAGACCTTTGATTTAAATAACTAAAAGGGATGACTCTGATACAAATCACCAGCTTTATATACAGTTGTCTTCAATAGGGAATTTTTTCTAAAAGATAGAAATGTTATCATTTTTAATTAAAGGTTGAACAGGACAAAAGGTGAAATAGCCTGTTGAAACTGTTTGGTTTGTGACTGTTCATTTCAGAGCTGATTGTTTTGATTCCCTAAATATGTCCATGTTTTAAAGAGAGTATACTTTATAATAGCACTACCCCTCTCCCTGTCTCTATGCTGTCCATCTCTGTGGGCAGTGATTGGAGGCTTGAGTGTCCCACCTCCTGTGTCTCCCTTTCTGTGAATAGTTGTCATACCTCTCTCTCTTGACATCTCTGTTTGGGTCTCACTCACTCACTCCCTCCCTCTCTTCTTCTCTGGGCGCCGCTGCTCTCTCCTGGATGACCACTGACTGACTCCACCTGTTCCTGCTCCACTTCACTCTCCCTTGGGCCCCTCCTCCTTCTCCACCTCTTTACTGCCAACCCCCTCAAACCCCCTCCCCAACACCAACGTTTGTTTCCCCATATCATTTTTTCCTCCTCCGTGAACATCTTCTCCTATTGAATCATCCCTCCTCCACTCCTCTCCTTGATCTATCACATCCTACTTTCTTCTTCTCTCCTTGCTCTCCGTGTGAAGGCCCTGGGTTCATCATCATTGCCTGCGGGACCATTGCACTAAGGGCCTGCAGTCTCGCTGCCCCTACATATACAAATAACACATCTCTCAGTGGCAACTTGTGCTTATCAATTCTAAGGAATAGCCTGTTTGTTATTAGATTCAGAGGAATTCAGAAGAATGGACTACCCTGCATAATGACATCAACTGGTATCACAGCCAATAGAGTAACCGATATATAGAGTAATGTATCTTTGTCAACTTGCTAAATGTACCATAATGCACTGCCTGGGTTGTTTGTTGTTCTTTGCCTAACTGCAGTTCATGTATTGACATTTTGGTACTAGTAGTGGCTAATGCAAACAGTCTAGTCTAACCGCTTGCTTTCTTTAAATTTACCTCTCTCTCTCACGCTCGCTCTGTACTCTCTCTCTCGCTTGCTCTCTTCTCTCTTTTCCTCTTTCTCTCTCTTTTTCTCTCTCTCACCCTACAACTTAGGTTCTAGCCTTCAGTATGCAAGAGGAAGTAATACTATGAGGTTCAATGTCAAATGTTGATTTGCCTCTTGTGCACTCTGTGTGCCTGTGTCAGCATGCCCTGTGTGTGTGTGTATAGGGACATGTGCGCATGCTTGTTTGGTTGGTAGCTGAATGTAATGTGCTGGACATCCAGAGGTTAACCCTGTGAAAGACTGTAGTGATTGAATGTTAGCAGTGATAACAACACAAAGATAAATGTATCCAATATATAGAATTGTTTTATTTAATGTACAGATAACATTTATTTTATTATGTGTACAAAGTCTTTATATTACATTGTACGTTACATTATAGGTACTTCACATCTAATTATGTAGAGCTTCAAAATCTATTTTTCCCTCACAAAACACTGTGTAAACAAATTGTACATTACTTAAAGATGGGTTGGTGTTTCTTATGTCATAAGAATGTATATTTTTGTACAGATTGTGGCTACACTCTGAAAGAGTTTCTGGTTTCCTCAGTGAAAGATAATAAAACTAAACTCACGTCATTTGGTTCTGTGTCTTGTTTTGGAATGCTTTCAACAGTTTGAATGTATGATCAGTTAGATAAAAAAGGTATCACTTTACATTAAGCAGCTAAATTACAAGCACACAATTCCCACTAGACACCATTTATACAGTTGATTTATTTCCAAGTGTTTGGTTTGATTTAAAGGGGCAATCCGGGATTCAAAACTTTGACCTCAAATATGGGTACCACTGACTCACCAGTTCCCAGAAGAGAGAGGATGATTTAGAGAACAGACATGTTCATGACTCCCATGACTCCCTACACTATGGTGGTCTTCTGGTGGGCTCAATACACTTCTGCTACTGATATGCAGGATTACATCAAAAAGTGTGTCATGCAATATACAGTATGTGAAAAATGTCAGTACAAACGTAGTACATGGTTATTTCTCTTCTAGAACATTTTGAAACAAATACAAATGAATGTGTGTATTTGTAGCATTATTACTAAAACTCCAAAATGAGAAATATCCTCACCGAATCCAGGAGAGACAAATGGAAGTGTCTAAAGGACAGTGGAGGCCTACAGTTAGTTGTCTTGGGTTAAGGTGACAATCGGGCAATTCATTAGGATTTGGAATAAGAAATTATTAGAAATTAAAAAGTTCCCATTGTTATTACATTTTACATGTGATGTTAGCATGTGTGTGTGTGCATGGAGACAAACTGACCTCTATACACAGCAAACTCTGTCCAATTCTGAGTCAACTTCCCGCAACATCTTCTGACTGAGTAATTGCAGGTTAATGATTGAAAGGTATTGAGGTATTCGTTAGGGGATAAAACAATGTAGGGGAATTCTAAACTAGGCTACATTGTTACTTACTTACTTCCTCCTCCCACCCCTTCAATGCACGTAAAAACGAAACTACACATTTCTGAAACTACACATATCATCACGGAGAGAGCGTTGAGCAACTGAGAAGACGTTTCGATTTACAGTGAGATTTGCAAAAATGGCATTTTATAACCAGCAACCTTTTTATAATCCGGTACGTTTATTAAAACCATTTGTTATGTGATTTGTTGTGTTGTGTATTTAAAATGTAGATGCTCTTAATGTTTAACTTTGGGAGAGTTGGGCGATTGCTTACGGTCAAATCTGGTAATCAAAATGCGCTCCCATCCGCTTCTCAGCAATATACAGTACATTATTTTCCCAGTTATAGTCTGCTTTTTTCAGTTCACATATTTAATTCTAAAATCAATATATGCAAAGCTAGACATTCATAGTATCAATTCATGCTATGCTATTGTGCAAATTTAACATGTATGTTATTAGGCTACAGTGAATGTCTCGCGTATTCCGTTATGTAGACCTAGGCCTATTAATAATTATCACACAAGCAGTAATAGTGGATGTAGTAAAGAGGAGAGTCAATGGCCTCTAGCCTACATAATAGTTGTTTTAATTTCATTTATCCATTCTTATTCAATTGAGTTTGTCATTAATGATTCTGTTTATTATATGTCCCAGAGTCTCCCTTTCACCGGCTCTATCCAAGGTGGGCTTCAGGAGGGGATGACCATCACTATCACTGGGAGAGTTCACCATAGGGCAGACAGGTGGGTCACCACTCACCGATATAAGCTTTGATAATACATGTCCTTATTAGTTGTCTTCGAGAGAGTCAGTGGGTGCGTTCCAGTCCAGATAAGGCCTAGTACACATTTTTTGCGCAGATATAAACTTGTTTCCGAGAATTGTTTTACATATCCGGAAGCACATGATCTCTCTCGGTCTCACTTTCTCTTTCTCTTTCTCAGGTTCCATGTGAATTTGCAGTGTGGTTCAAGGGCAGGGGCAGACATTGCCCTTCACTTCAATCCACGCTATGACAGTCACCCTGGATATGTGGTGACCAACACCTTGCAGCAGTCCAGATGGGGGACAGAGGAGCGGAATCAGCATTCCCCCTTCCAACATGGCTCCTGCTTCAGCCTCGAGATAACTGTCCAGAGGGACTTCTTCCAGGTCACCCAAACCCTCCCCTACTATAGCAAATGGAGGATACAGATGTAGGATCTTAATTTGAGCCAGTTTGTTACAGCAGGAAATTAATCCTGCAGTCACAGGAAATGTTCATTATTATATGGATTATAATTAATGGGGTTGATAATTTTTTGTTTTAAAGGGGAAATTACAAATGTTAGAAGCCTTTTTAAACCTTGAATACACAAAAAGTCAGCATTTCCTGTTGGCAGGAAAAATCTCATCAACAAAAGAGTGATCAAATTAAGAACCTACATCTGTACATTCCGACTACAGAACAACCTTTTCAGTCTGTCATTGTAAAATATATAATTTCCTGTTTTATATAAATGACTGTAAAATATTATGCTTACGGAGCTCCCACATGATTTTAATGAAGTCAGTGACTCATAATCTTTTGTATTTTTTATTTAACCTTTATATAACTAGGCAAGTCAATTAAGAACAAATTTTTATTTAGAATGACGGCCTACCCCGGCCAAACCCTAACCCGGACGACGCTGGGCCAATTGTGCGCCGTCCTATGGGACTCCCAATCACGGGCGGTTGTGATACACCCTGGAACCCGAACAGGGGTCTGTAGTGACGCCTCTAGCACTGAGATGCAGTGCCTTTGACAGCTGCGCCCCTCGGGAGCCCATGATGTTTCACTCTTGTTTAATTGAAATGATATGTTATGTATTCTATTTGTATTATATTTTACTGTGTGACTCAATTTATTCTAGTCTGTTTAGGAGTTAAAATGGATTTCAATTCATGGGTTGGAAAATAACTTGAATAGTTGTGAGTGACACTTGTTCTCTCACTCACTGTCCTCAGGTCCATAATGACTCTGCTCATGGTCGTTCTCTGTTCTCTGTCTTCAGTTGAAAGTGAATGGGAACCATTTCATGACCTTCAAGCACCGTATCCCGTTTTCCTCAGTGGACACCATCTCAGCCGAGGGGAAAGTGGAGTTGACCTCCATCGTCTTCCAGAACCCTGCGGTGAGTAGTACCTAACATATTAATTAGATGGACAGAGAATTTGAAGACAGTTCAACTGATTGAAAGGGATTTTATGTCCTTCAGCCCACCTTTCCTGCACAGCCAGGATTTCCGGCACAACCTGGATTCCCTTCTTATCCGGGATTTCCGGCCCAGCCAGGATTCCCTTCTTATCCGGGATTTCCGGCACAACCAGGATTCCCTTATCCAGGATTTCCCGCACAACCAGGACATCCAGTGAGTTAATCTGGATCTGAATCAATAATGATAATTTATTGGCCAACCAGTTCTTGGTTATTGAACTCATGAAAACATTTTTTGTCAGATCTGTGATTTGTATTCCTTTCACTGTCTTTCAGATTTTAGTTATCTTTCAGTCAACTGGGTTAGACATCTCACTATGGGACATCCCTATTTTGTGGGTCATTGGTGGAAGCATTATTCAAATCACGCCTAACAGCATAATCAGTCACTCCTAACAGGCCAATCAGAGCTTTGTGGGTGTACCCCTGCACTGCTCTGGTTTTCTCATTCTTCGAGTCTATTTGGTTACCATCTGGTTACTAGTCTTAAAGCAGCTTCATTTAGAAAACTAGCTCTCAACTTAACTGTTCCTTTTGGTGTGGGTTACCACCCCAACCGAAAGCGTTGAATGGCTTATTTTCAGGACTTCTGCTAACTTCATCTTCACTTAACAGAGTGAAGTTACCTCGGTTAGCTTGTTAGCAGTGTTTTTTTGTTGTCGTCTAGCTACAGTAGACCTGTTGCCTGGACTACACACCTTTCGCGTAGTTAGCTATTTAGCTCCACTGCTTTAACATCTCACTAATAGCAAGTTCCCACAAATTTTAGCTAGTCCCATCGCAATTGTAGCTAGTTACCTTCACACAGGAGATATCTAAGGTTCGCCTTTGAGTGCATAGCCTACGAATATCTCGCCTTACCATTCAGTCTGTCCCTTGCCCCACTGACGGACACTCTGGCTCAGGCAGCGGAGCACACAGCCTAGCTGTTGTTGCACATGCTCGCTCTAGGCTTCAGGATGAATCGTGCCAAAAGCTTGCTCTTACCGATCCAGCAGAAAATATTTTTGGGAGGAGAGCGATGGCTTTTCGCCACTGCCTCTGTGTTTTGCCCGGCAACATCAGTCAAGTACTGACACAGCGTATCACATTTAACAAACCAAACATTCAAATATTGTTTTAGAAGGTAAAGTAAAAACCCAAACCAGTCCGTCCATCAATACAGGTATATTGTTAAAATACGTTATACTGCCTAGGGCGAAATATTCCACCCACATCCCGAGCTGATGGATCTCTGGGCCTGGCCCATGAGAAGTCCAATTTAGACTCGGTGGGCTTGCCTCCAAACGTGGTTGCCACAATTCAGAGCGCCAGAGCCCCTTCTACAAGAGGTCGTTACGACATGAAGTGGTGGGTATTCGAGAGGTGGTGTGAGAGACGTGAGTTGGTCCCCTTTCAGTGTTACTTTCCTGCCGTTCTCTTCTTCCTACAGAAATTTCTCGACAAGGGCAAAGCCTTTTCCACCGTTAAGGTCTACTTGGCGGCGATATTAGCCTGCCATGTAGGACTAGGTGAGATGACGATCGGGGCTCACCCCCTGGTTCGTAGTTTTATCAAGGGAGCGCGTGGTCTCCATCCGGTCTCCAAGCCACTTGCACCATCATGGGACTTGGCGCTGGTTCTGGATGCACTTACAGGCAATCACTTTTAACCCCCGGAGAAGTGGATCTTAAGACTCTGTCTTATAAGAAGGCCCTGTTGCTCGCCTTGGCCAAGCACGTTAGCGACCTTCATGCGCTCTCAGTTCACCCTTCATACACTCAGTTTGCCCCCAACTTCTCCAAGGTTAGGATACGTGCTAACGCCACGTTCATTCCTAAGGTCATTCCCATGACCTATAGTAGTCAAGCCACTGACCTCTTTCCCTTCCACCCTCAGCCTTTATCTCCTCCAGAGCAGCGGCATCTTAACACGTAGTGTCTGGTGCGCGCACTGCGCATCTACATGGGCAGGATTAGGCCATTCCGGAATTGTGACCAACTGTTTGTTTGCTTTGCCACCCAGCTCAGGGCAGGGCTTGGTCCAAACAACGCCTCTTCCATTGGGTAATGGAGGCTATCGCCAAGGCGTACAGTTATCCAGGATTGCAGTCTCCACTGGGTGTCCGGGCACATTCCACTAGAGGAATTGCCACGTCATGGGCACTGTTCAGAGGCATCTCCGGCTAGTTGGGCTAGTCATTACTGCACCCTCCCTGGCACACACAGTCATTGGTGCTGGAGCTGAGTAGTATAGATCAGATACATTACCATGAACCACAACAGGCTTCTCAGGAAACGGGCTATTGGCAATCGGGGTGTTTTGCAAGTGTCCCATAGTGAGATGTCGAACCGAGTCGACTGAAAGATAAATTTGGGTTACGGTATGTATTCCCAGGTTTCTGAAGGAGATGAGGGAGACATCTCACCATCATCTTGCACAGTGCAGGGTGTTATATAGAGGAGCGTACACCCACAAAGCTCATATTGGCCTGTTAGGCGTGATTGAATAAGGCTTCAACCAATGACCCGCAAACGAGGGCGTGTCACATAGTGATACGTCTCCCTCATCTCCTTCACTGAATCGTTTTATGCTTCGTAGTCCTGATGCTTCCTGTGATGGGGTATTTTAAGATCACTAAAGTTCATATTTGTATAGTGTGATCTACTTCCTCTTTCTGTACACTGACTGTATCGTTGTGTGAGTGTAACGACCTGTCATTGTCTTTAGGCAGATTGTGACAGAGTTACAGTAAATATACAGTAACCTGTTTACAGGGAAATGTAGTACTGTAATCAACGTGCTGTCAAGATCCCCCTCTCCTGTTGCTTGTCACAGGCCCCTCCTCTATATGTCCAGCCACCATTCTTTGTAAATGATCTTCTACTTTCTTGTACTGTAGTGTTGGTGAGCAAATTTAGTTAGTTCTATCGCATCAACGTCTATTGGTCATAATGAGTGATTCATTCAAATCTTCCATTTTCATCCAGGCTGTTCCATACAAGAACATGATCAATGGAGGACTCTACCCTGGACGCACCATCAACATCCAGGGAGTGGTTAACCCCAATGCCAATAGGTCTGATCCTGTCTTATTGTCTTTACAGTAAAGGAGAATAACAGTGGGAAATACACTTCCCCTGGAGTTACAATATAAAATCCTATATATATTTGAATGAAAAAAAAGCATAAAAGAACTTTGGCAATTCTAGTTCACCTCATTTCCATTGTATTGCATGTGTGTCAATGAGCCCTTGGCTTAGACACTTAACTTGCCTAGTTAAATAAAGGTTCAAATTAAAAATAAATAGAAAGAGGTAGGCCAACAAAACATCCTGGAGGGTGCAACAATAGCAGTTCTCCTGTCATGGTTTTTCCCCAACACTTATCCTTTCCCCTTGCCTATAGGTTCCACGTTAACCTACTGTTCAACTCTGGGATTGCGCTGCACTTCAACCCCCGATTTGACGAAACCCTAGTGGTACGCAACAGCAAGCTGAGAGACCAGTGGGGAAAGGAGGAGCGCTCTGGTGGAATGCCCTTCCACAAGGGCCAGTCTTTCACGGTAACTAGCCACCAGGAACCATCCACTTTTATCTAAAGGGTGCCGTTACACAACACACCTTGTATACAATCTCAGTTTCAAGGGTGAATAATTATTTATTGTTTCAGCACCAAGCATACCACTTATCTTTCTGTCTAGCTAAGCCCTTTCCTGATACTGATTTCCTTTCTGGTTTAGTCACTCAGACTGTGGCATGATGTTCATTAGAGAGATGATCCACATTAAAGATGCTGGATTGTTTCTCTCTTTATATCAGACTGAGTACTAATAAGGCTAGTTTGGTCTTTTCAGCTGTCTATTTACTGTGAGGATCAGTGCTACAAGATAGTGGTCAACGGGAATCAGACGAGCACCTACAAACACCGCCACACCCTCCTCCAGCAGGTCAACATCCTGGAGGTGGATGGAGACCTCAGTTTGACCTCTGTGATGGTTTAGTGCTGTGGGTCACAACTGTCTTCGGTGACCTAGCCACTTGTTTCATTTTGTGTCACCTCTGACCCAAACCACTTGTATTTTTTGATCTCTTCTTGCTACGA
The DNA here is from genome assembly GCF_045679555.1 of Salvelinus alpinus. Taxonomy (NCBI): domain Eukaryota; kingdom Metazoa; phylum Chordata; class Actinopteri; order Salmoniformes; family Salmonidae; genus Salvelinus; species Salvelinus alpinus. The sequence goes on along the minus strand of NC_092106.1, from coordinate 28,277,810 downwards.
TAAAAATGACATGAACTTAGTTTTTTTACTGCTTGTTAGATTATCTCACTTGCAAATGTATTATTAGTGAGTGCTGTGCCATCGACTTCAAGGATGAGAAATGTGTTCCTGTTTGTTATAAATCACAGTAGAAAGCCATTAGAAATCACATTGATTGCTTTAGCCATTTCTTCTGTAGCGCTAGACAAATTCTTAAATCATTATTATTTTGTGATATAATGCCAGACCTGACGTTACCTATCATGAGAAGTACCCTGAGGACAGTGCCTGGTAATTCCATATGTAGCCTTGTTCATCACCAGTAGTCTCTATACTCTTTTCTATAAACATTTTAAGATATATATAGTGTGTGCTTTCAATTTAAAAAAATATATATATTTCAAATGTGAAACATTTTGGAGTGAGATTGGCTATGCCTCTAAATCAGGGCTCTCCAACCCTGTTCCTGGAGAGCTACTGTCCTGTAGGTTTTCACTAGCACACCTGATTCTAATAATTAGCTGGTTGATTAACTGAACCAGGTTAGTTCCTGGGGTTGGAGCGAAATCCTACAGGAGGGTAGGGCTCCAGGAACAGGGTTGGAGATAACTGTGCTAAAGCCTTGTTCACACTGCAGGCCTTAATGCTGAAATCAGTTCTATTTTTTAAATCCGTATTGGAATACTGACTGTCCAAACAGCAAGTTACAAGTGACCAAATAGGATTTGTGTGTGTTCAGACAGTAGTGATTTGCTGACATGTGACCGTTCCTGGTGTAAAAACAATTTCCTATCCCGGAGCTCGAGTAAATTACATTACTAAGCTGCTCCCGATTGTACTATCTCAGGACATGGACATGGATTCTATCGTAGTCCATGTGGGTTTTAATGACATTATGAAGGGCAGCTCTGAACAGTTGAAACTGGATTTTAAAGAGCTGATTGACTCTCTGCTAGACACTAACAAAAGACCCATCATATCTGGCCCTGTGTCCTCTCTGAATCGTGGCATTGAACGCTTTAGCAGGATTCTTTCTCTTCACAACTGGCTACGTGATTATTGCAGCTCAATGGGTGTAACTTTTGTTGACAATTTCAGTACCTTTTGGAAACTAAACACGTTTTATAAGGAGGATGGGAGACACCCAAATCATTTGGGTTCCTTGATCCTTTCACAGCATTATAAGGCTGCATTGAGACAATCAGGGTTGGGGAGTAACAATTACAAAAAACAGTAACTAAATATTGTAATTAGATACTTTTAAAAAACTAGATTACTTTGAGGATGTTAGTGAAATAATTTATCTTTGACACTTCTGTTTTCTCAATGACATTCAAATCAGCATTGAAAAAAGGCACACGTTTAAGTTTGTTCCACCTGAGTGAATCTGACCACAAGTCAGAGACCACTATGGTGACACCAAATGTGGTTTATGGATTGCGGGAAAGGAGCAGGCTTTTGTAGGCTACAGTCCAAGCTATGTTTTCCAATGGTGCCACTGCTGTCGGCATCCAAAGATTTTCCAATTTGAATAAACGCTTGGATGTGAAGATGACAGCAGTGTAGTCTACGGCGATACGGATATCACCTATTATTGATAACTACATAGCGCATTGATGTGAATCACACTGCTGCTCTCTCATTTATCTATTTGCATTTTACGGATTGTGGTTGTTGTGGATGGCTGTTCACAAATGTAAATGTGTATTTGAACCCAATAATGGTTGAATTCAAGAAGTTTAAGTTGCCTATCAATCATTGTGTTTGAAACCAGCGAACAACCAGTGAAACATCCGCTCTTGCAAATCAAATCAAAGTTTATCTGTCACGTGCGCCTATTACAACAGGTGTAGACCTTACAGTGAAATGCTTAAGAAAATAGGTATTAGGTAAACAATAGATAAGTAAATAAATAAAAACAGTAAATGACAGTGAACATAACAGTAGCGAGGTGATATATAGGTGGTGCCTGTACAGAGTCAATGTGCGGGGGCACCGGTTAGTCTGGCTAATTGAGGTAATACAGTGCCTTGCAAAAGTATTCACCCCCCTTGGCATGTTTCCTATTTTGTTGCATTACAACCTGTAATTTAAATATATTTTTATTTGGATTTCATGTAATGGACATACACAAAATAGTCCAAATTGGTGAAGTGAAATTAAAAAAATAACTTGTTTAAAAAAAAAATTAACTAAATTTAAACGTAAAAGTGGTGTGTGCATATGTATTCACCCCTTTTGCTATGAAGCCCCTAAATAAGATCTGGTGCAACCAATTACCTTCAGAAGTCACACAATTAGTTAAATAAAGTCCACCTGTGTGCAATCTAAGTGTCACATGATCTGTCATGTAGATATACACCTGTTCTGAAAGGCCCCAGAGTCTGCAATACCACTAAGCAAGGGCACCACCAAGCAAGCGGCACCATGAAGACCAAGGAGCTCTCCAAACAGGTCAGAGACAAAGTTGTGGAGAAGTACATATCAGGGTTGGGTTATACAAAAAATATCAGACACTCTGAACATCCCACGGAGCACCATTAAATCCATTATTAAAAAATTGAAAGAATATGGCACCACAACAAACCTGCCAAGAGAGGGATGCCCACCAAAACTCACGGACCAGTCAAGGAGGGCATTAATCAGAAAGGCAACAAAGAGATCAAAGATAACCCTGAAGGAGCTGCAAAGCTCCACACATTTGATGTCCGCCAAAGGCATGTGGGAGACTCCCCAAACATATGGAAGAAGGTACTCTGGTTAGATGAGACTAAAATTGAGCTTTATGGCCATCAAGGAAAACGCTATGTCTGGTGCAAACCCAACACCTCTCATCACCCCAAGAACACCATCCCCACAGTGAAGCATGGTGATGGCAGCATCATGCTGTGGGTTTGTTTTTCCTCGGCAGGGACTGGGAAACTGGTCAGAATTGAAGGAATGTTGGATGGCGCTAAATACAGGGAAATTCTTGAGGGAAACCTTTTTTCAGTCTTCAAGAGATTTGAGACTGGGACGGAGGTTCACCTTCCAGCAGGACAATGACCCTAAGCATACTGCTGAAGCAACACTTCAGTGGTTTAAGGGGAAGCATTTAAATGTCTTGGAATGGCCTAGTCAAAGCCCAGACCTCAATCCAAATGAGAATCTGTGGAATGACTTAAAGATTGCTGTAACCAGTGGAACCCATCCAACTTGAAGGAGCTTGAGCAGTTTTGCCTTGAAGAATGGGAAAAAATCCCAGTGGCTAGATGTGCCAAGCTTCTGGAGACATACCCCAAGAGACTTGCAGCTGTAATTGCTGCAAAAGGTGGCTCTACAAAGTATTGACTTTGCAATATGTCTTGTTTGTTTCACACAAAAAAAAACATTTTGCATCTTCAAAGTGGTAGGCATGTTGTGTAAATCAAATGATACAAACCCCCCCCAAAATCCATTTTAATTACAGGTTGTAAGGCAACAAAATAGGAAAAATGTCAAGGGGGTGAATACTTTCTCAAGCCACTGTATGTACATGTAGGTGTAGTTAAAGTGACTATGCATAGATGATAAACAGAGTAGCAGCAGTGTAAAAGAGGGGTTGGTGGGACACAATGCAAATTGTCCAAGTAGCCGACGTGTTGGAGCACCAGTTAGTCGGGCTAATTGAGGTAATATTGTTTAACTTGGGTCCAACATTTTAGACCCAAGTTAAGGCTCCCCCTTTTTCCTCCAATCATAACGATGGTCATTATGGCCAAAAAGTTATATTTTTGTTTCATCAGACCAGAGGACATTTCTCCAAAAAGTACGATCTTTGTCCCCATGTGCAGTTGCAAACCGTAGTCTGGCTTTTTTTTAATGGTGGTTTTGGAGCAGTGGCTTCTTCCTTGCCGAGCGGCCTTTCAGGTTATGTCGATATAGGACTTGTTTTACTGTAGATATAGATACTTTTGTACCTGTTTCCTCCAGCATCTTCACAAGGACCTTTGCTGTTGTTCTGGGATGGATTTGCACTTTTCGCACCAAAGTATGTTCATCTCTAGGAGACAGAACGCGTCTCCTCCTTCCTGAGCGGTATGACGGCTGCGTGGTCCCATGGTGTTTATACTTGCGTACTATTGTTTGTACAGATGAACGTGGTACCTTCAGGCATTTGGAAATTGCTCCCAAGGATGAACCAGACTGGTGGAGGTACAATTTGTTTTTGAGGTCTTGGCTGATTTCTTTTGACTTTCCCATGATGTCAAGCAAAGAGGCACTGAGTTTGAAGGTAGGCCTTGAAATACATCCACAGGTACACCTCCAAATGACTGAAATGATGTCAATTAGCCTATCAGAAGCTTCTAAAGCCATGACATCATTTTCTGGAATTTTCCAAGCTGTTTAAAGGCACAGTCAACTTAGTGTATGTAAACGTCTGATCCATGAGTTTAAATGTATTTGGCTAAGGTGTATGTAAACTTCTGGCTTCAACTGTAGATGACCAGCAGGGTCAAATAATAATAATCACAGTAGTTGTCAAGGGTGCAACAGGTCAGCACCTCAGGAGTAAATGTCAGTTGGCTTTTCATAGCCGATCATTCTCAGTATCTCTACCGCTCCTGCTGTCTCTAGAGAGTTGAAAACAGCAGTCTAAGGTAGCACGTCCAGTGAACAGGTCAGGGTTCCATAGCCGCAGGCAGAACAGTTGAAACTGGAGCAGCAGCACAATCAGGTGGACTGGGGACAGCAAGGAGTCATCAGGCCAGGTAGTCCTGAGGCATGGTCCTAGGGCTCAGGTCGAGACAGGTCAAGAGAGGTAGAGAGAGAGACCGGAAAAGACAGGAGAAATACTCCAGATATAACAGACTGACCCTAGCCCCCGGACACATAAACTATTGCTGCATAAATACTGGAGGCTGAGACAGGAGGGGTCGGGAGACACTGTGGCCCTGTCCGACGATACCCCCGGACAGGGCCAAACAGGCCGGATATAACCACACCCACTTTGCCAAGGCACAGCCCCCACACCACTAGAGGGATATCTTCAACCACCAACTTACTATCCTGAGACAAGACCGAGTATAGCCCACGATCTCCACCATGCCACAAACCCAAGGGGGGGCGCCAACCCGGACAGAAAGATCACGTCAGTGACTCAACACACTCAAGTGATACACCCCTCCTAGGGACGGCATGGAAGAGCACCAGTAAGCCAGTGACTCAGCCCCTGTAATAAGGTTTGAGGCAGAGAATCCCAGTGGAGAGAGGGGTACCTGCCAAGCAGAGACAGCAAGGGTGGTTCGTTGTTCCAGTGCCTTTCCGTTCACCTTCACACTCCTGGGCCAGACTACACTCAATCATAGGACCTATTGAAGAGATGAGTCTTCAATAAAGACTTAAAGGTCGAGACCGAGTCTGCGTCTTTCACATGGATAGGCAGACCATTCCATAAAAATTGAGCTCTTTTGGAGAAAGCCCTGCCTCCAGCTGTTTGCTTAGAAATTCTAGGGACAGTAAGGAGCCCTGTGTCTTGTGACAAACAACATTATGAATCAGTTACGGATCAATCAAGATAATAAAGTAAACTATAGTAGTTGATGCATAAAGCATCATTTTAAAAGCGAGATTTACCGGTAGGTATCTACGGCAGGACCAAATCGGTAAGATATGTAGGAGCAAGCCCATGTAATGCTTTGTAGGTTAGCAGTAAAACCTTGAAATCAGCCCTAGCCTTATCAGGAAGCCAGTGTAGAGAGGCTAGCACTGGAGTAATATGATCACATTTCTGGGTTCTAGTCAAGATTCTAGCAGCCGTGTTTAGCACTAACTGAAGTTTATTTAGTGCTTTATCCAGGTAGCCGGAAAATAGAGCAGTGCAGTAGTCTAACCTGGAAGTGACAAAAGTATGGATACATTTTTCTGCATCATTTTTGGACAGAAAGTTTCTTATTTTTGCAATGTTACGTAGATGGAAAAAAGCTGTCCTTGAAACAGTCTTGATATGTTCGTCAAAAGAGAGAACAGGGTCCAGAGTAACGCCGAGGTCCTTCACAGTTTTATTTGAGACGACTGTACAACCATCAAGATTAATTGACAGATTCAACAGAAGATCTCTTTGTTCTCAGCTTTTTTCCATCCACGTAACATTGCAAAAATAAGAAACTTTCTGTCCAAAATGGGTTTTCGGCCAATGTCTGGAATGAATTGCAAAAATCACTGAAGCTGGAGACTTATATCTCCCTCACTAACTAAGCATCAGCTGTCAGAGCAGCTTACCGATAACTTGTAATTATTTTGCCACTATGGCCCATTTATTGCCTTACCTCCCTAATCTTCCTACATTTGCACACACTGTATATAGATTTTTCTATTGTGTTATTGACTGTTTGTTTATCCCATGTGTAACTCTGTGTTGTTGTTTTTGTCGCACTGCTTTGCTTTATCTTGGCCAGGTCGCAGTTGTAAATGAGAACTTGTTCTCAACTGGCCTACCTGGTTAAATAAAGGTGAAATCATTTTTTAAAAAGTGTTTCTTGGAACCTAGAACTAGCATCTCTGTTCTGTCTGAGTTTTTAAAAGTAGAACATTTTCCACCATCCACTTCCTTATGTCTGAAACACAGGCTTCCAGGGAGGGCAATTTTGGGGCTTCACCATGTTTCGTCGAAATGTACAGCTGTGTGTCGTCCGCATAGCAGTGAAAGTTAACATTATGTTTCTGAATGATATCACCAAGAGGTAAAATATATTGTGAAAACAATAGTGGTCCTAAAACGGAGCCTTGAGGAACACTGACATTTACAATTGATTTGTCAGAGGACAAACCATCTACAGAGACAAACTGATATCCTTCCGACAGATACGATCTAAACCAGGCCAGAACTTGTCCATGTAGACCAATTTGGGTTTCCAATCTCTCCAAAAGAATGCGGTGATCGATGGTATCAAAAGCAGCGCTAAGGTCTAGAAGCATGAGGACAGATGCAGAGCCTCGGTCTGGCGCCATTAAAAGGTAATTTACCACCTTCACAAGTGCAGTCTCAGCGCTATGATGGGGTCTAAAACCAGACTGAAGCGGTTCGTATACATTGTCTTCATGAAGGCAGTGAGTTGCTGTGCAACAGCTTTTTCAAAACATTTTAAGAGGAATGTTTTAGACCGATAGTTTTTATATTTTCTTGGTCAAGGTTTGGCTTTTTCAAGAGACGCTTTATTACTGTCACTTTTAGAGAGTTTGGTACACATCCGGTGGATAGAGAGCCGTTTATTATGTTCAACATAGGAGGGCCAAGCACAGGAAGCAGCTCTTTCTATAGTTTAGTGGGAATAGGGTCCAGTATGCAGCTTGAAGGTCTGGAGGCCATGATTATTTTCATCAATGTGTCAAGAGATATAGTATTAAAAAACTTGAGTGTCTCTCTTGATCTTAGGTCCTGGCAGTGTTGTGCAGACTCAGGACAACTGAGCTTTGGAGGAATACGTAGATTTAAAGAGGAGTCCGTAATTTGCTTTCTAATGATCATTATCTTTTCGTCAAAGAAGTTCATGAATTTCTCACTGCTGAAGTGAAATCCATCCTCTCGTAGGGAATGCTGCTTTTTAGTTAACTTTGGCGACAGTATCAAAAATGTATTTGGGATTGTTCTTATTTTCCTCAATTAAGTTGGAAAAATAGGATGATTGGGCAGCAGTGAGGGCTCTTCGACACTGCATGGTACTGTCTTTCCAAGCGAGTCAGAAGCCTTCCAATTTGGTATAGCACAGCTTTTGATGATCCTTGGATGGGGTCTGAGCAGATTTTTTGTTGCGATTGCAAGCGTAATAAAATGGTGGCCCGATAGTCCAGGATTATGAAGAAAAACATTAAGATCCACAACATTTATTCCACGGGACAAAACTAGATCCATACTGTGGCAGTGAGTAGGTCCGGAGACATGTTGGACAAAACACACTGAGTCGATGATGGCTCCGAAAGCCTTTTGGAGTGGGTCTGTGGTCTTTTCCATGTGAATATTAAAGTCACCAAAAATTTGAATATTATCTGCCATGACTACAAGGTCTGATAGGAATTCAGGGAACTCAGTGAGGAACGCTGTATAGGCCTGTAAACAGTAGCTATAAAAAGTGATTGAGTAGGCTGCATAGATTTCATGACTAGAAGCTCAATAGATGAAAACGCAGTTTTCTTTTTTTGTAAATTGAAATTTGCTATCGTGAATGTTAGCAACACCTCTGCCTTTGCGGGATGCGCGGGGGATATGGTCACTAATGTAACCATGAAGTGAGGCTTCATTTAACACAGTAATGAGGAGTAAACAGACGCTGCACTTGACACATTTATGTAATTGCTTATTGCAGTTACTAATAAGCATGCACCCATTAAGAAAATCACTATAAAAACTGTTAAATCCCTGTGGATTGATGAGGAATTGAACAATTGTATGGTTGAGATAGATGAGGCAAAAGGAATGGCAAATAAGTCTGGCTGCACAAACGATTGGCATTGCACATTGAGAAATCATGTGACTAAACTGAATAAAAATAAAATACACTATGAAACAAATATAAATTACATAAAGAATGAGAGTGAAAAGCTTTGGAGCACCTTAAATGACATTTTGGGAAAAAGGCCAACTCAGCTCCATCATTCATTGAATCAGATGGCTCATTCATTACAAAACGACTGATATTGCTAACTACTTTAATGATTTTTTTCATTGGCAAGATTAGCACATTTAGGCATGACATGCCAGCAACAAACGCTGACACTACACATCCAAGTATATCTGACCAAATTATGAAAGACAAGAATTGTAATTTGGAGTGTGGAAGAGGTGAAAATGTTTATTGTTGTATATCAACAATGACAAGCCACCAGGGTCTGACAACTTAGGTGGAAAATTACTGAGGATAATAGTGAACGATATTGCAACTCCTATTTGCCATATCTTCAATTTAAGCCTACTAGAGAGCGTGTGCCCTCAGGCCTGGAGGGAAGCAAAAGTCAATACACTACCTAAGAATAGTAAAGCCCCCTTTACTGGCTCAAATAGCCAACCAATCAGCCTGTTACCAACCCTTTATAAAGTTTTGGAAAAAAAGTGTTGTTTGACCAGATCGAATGCTATTTTACAGTAAACAAATTGACAACAGACTTTCAGCACACTGGAAGGACAAGCACATTCACAAATCACTGATGATTGGTGCCCGTTTGTCCCTCCCGGATAAATATGACGGCACCCCATCTAAATGCCGTGGCTTCCTACTACATTGCTCCCTCTACTTTGCGCACCAGATGGGAGCCCCCACCACCGAGAGGTCCAAGGTTATTTCTCTGCTGACTGGGCAGGCGTTGGAATGGGCCACCGCTGTCTGGGAGAGGAGCTGGATTCGTATGAGGGGTTCATGGCTCTGTTCATATGGAAAGCCAAGAGTTTCAAATCGTCTACCCAGAACACCTCTTAACACTTGTAATTATAATTTTTCACTAGCTTTTTTCAAATGTCATTTCTTGTACACGTGATTTTTTTTGCCTGTCCAGTGTGTGTATACAGGTGATTTGAACATGTTATGGTCATTTTTACACGCGTTAATTACATCTGTTCAGTGTGCATTTACAGGTGACTAGAACGCCGAAAACAACTCATTTGGTAGCTAATGTAAACATTTTTTTTTTTAAAGCATTTATATATTGTATAAAGTACATAAAGGCTTCATAATTAGGAAAGGTATTTTTTCATTTTACTTAACTATCCATAATCTTTCCTTGTCTGAAGTATCAAGCTAAGTATCAAGTGTACAGTATATTTATATATATATAAATTACTCTTTCCATCCACCAGATGGGATTGTTTTGCAAAAAGTACCTACTTTTCCAAAACCCCGTTTGTTTGATGAATAAATTAAAGCAATAAAAGTCACTATACTTACCAAACCACAAAGGCTGAATTAAGATGTTTTCTAAAAAAGGAATTGATAAACTGTTACGGACGCAGCAGAGGAAGGACCAGGCTGAACAACATTTGAGATAAATAAGCTTCTTGTGCGTATGGAAAATGTCTGGGATCTTTTATTTCAGCTCATGAAACATGAGACCAACACTTCATGTTGCATTTATATTTTTTGTATATACCTCCATGTCAAAATGTGGTGCAAACTGAGACGTCACCGCTCAAGTTGGTAATCCAATGTTTTGAAAATAGCTGGCTAGCCGTCTGTGCAGTATATAACATGCACATATCTAATGTTATCTTAAAGCTACCTCTGCAGTTTCTTTTGCCATTGATAGGATGTACATTTATCCTACTTATTCCCTGACATTACCAAGTTCTGATTTCTCATTAATTCTCCCTTCCTCCTGCAATGTATTCCACATTGCCCACTTCCTCATCAGACAGTAGCAACAAACTATTAGAAACGGTGCTAATTTCATTCATCAACATTTTAAAAAGGGTAGTAGACATTTCCCCGATCATAGTCTAGCTCAAAACTAACGAGACTGTTTCAGAATGTAAAAAGTAACAGTACAAAACATACATTATTTTAGCAAACGTAAAATGATAAGTGAGTTCTGACTGAATAGATATTTAATGAACGTTTCAAAACAATACATTATAATACAGACCTGCTAAATTACTCATATCCAGCATAAAAACAGAAACAGAATAAACTAAAATAATTCCTTATTTATTTAAGATGTAACTATTGTTCATTAAGCAAACTTTGTATGTTTGGTAGTGCTCGTTCAAGGTGGTGCTCGTTCAACATAGCATTTGGAGATTCCTGTGAACATCAACAGTCATAAACATGTCATTCTGAACAGCAACATCTTCCTAACAACAATTTAGACCAGTTGACAATTCAACAGAATTTAGTCTTGTTCATGTTGATGATCGGTACAACATGAGGCAGATAGCAAGCCATGGTATATCAGACCGTATATCCTGGGTATGAGTCAATATTACTTGTTGAGTGTTGTAATTATATTGGTAACCAGTTTTTTAATAGCAATAAGGCACCTTGGGGGTTATATACCATGGCTAAGGGCTGTATCCAGGCACTCTGCGTTGCGTCATGCTTAAGAACAGCCCTAAGCCGTGATATATTGTCCACATACCACAAACCCCCGAGGTGCCTTATTGCTTAAAATATAAAACACAGATACATGCGCATGTGAGGTTTCAAATAATAATGTTACTACTACTAGCTTGCTCTCTCCCTGCTTCTCCTGAACATGTTGATCTGATATAGCTAGTTATTATTGTTCTCCCTTGCTCATCCAAAGCAGGCTTTTCTCCTCCTCGCTAGTCTTCAGATGCTTGACTACATGATCATCATGTTGTGGCTGTAACATGGACATTGAATTAGAAAAAAATAGTATACTCTTAGAAAAAAGGGTTCCAAAAGGGTTCTTCAGCTGTCCCTATAGTGTAACCCTTCTGGGTTACAGGTAGAACCCTCTGTGGAAAGGGTTCTACCTGGAACCAACAAGGGTTCTACCTGGAACCAACAAGGGTTCTTCAAAAAGTTATTTACGGGGACAGCTGAATAACTTAAGTTCTAGATAGCACCTTTTTTTCGTAGAGTGTAGCTTTATCAGAGACATTTTTAGGAAAAGCAGCTCATTTTCAACCTTGAAATATAGCTAATCAAGATAGAGATCTTACATTTTTATCTCTGTAGCAGTTTGCTCTCACCTTGTCTGGGCACTGCAACAGCCAGACCTTATTCCACATTCTCTTTTGTCCTCCTAAAACACGAGCTAATAGCTAAGTTAGCCAACTTGAGCAAATACATCTCAGCTTGCCAACTAGCAAAGCCAAACAATTACACAACAAATATACACAAAGTAAACAATTATTTTCTAAACGAATTAGTCTCAACCAAATGACAAGTACAAATAACTATTGCTCTGTCCCACAACGTAACAACCATTAGTTACAGGCTAGATAGAAGACTTGCTAGCTTGATAACTAACTATTTCAATTAAAATGAGTTACCTAGCTAGCGTCAACTTTGTAGTTGTAATGCTATGTGGAAAAAGTTGTTTTCATTTCTTCCTCCATTTCTCACCAACGCCTTGACTAATTTTAACAATTTGATCCATATTTAGAAACATCTCCTCCCTCCCTACCCTTTGATCCATATTTAGAAACATCTCCTCCCTCCCTACCCGTTACTACACAGGCGTTCAGAACGTGTGCAATGGTACAATATTCAAGCGTTCTAATCACCTGTAAATGAACATTGAACAGGTGTAATCATCGCGTGTAAAAATTACCATAACAAACGTTCTAATCACATGTAAATGAACACTGAACAGGTGTAATGAACGCGTGTAAAAATGCCCATAACAAGCGTTCTAATCACCTGTCAAAACACACTGGATAGGGGTGGATTTTCCTTAGGGTGCTTTTTCAGTCTTTTAGTTTTAAATTGTTATTCTTTTTTTATTTTTTATCCTCGTATGTAGTAAATATTTCCGTTTTTATATTCATCGTTTTTTGATTTGAAGTGCATTGTGTTGCATTCGTGTCTGAAATGTGCTATTGCGGCTCCTGAGTGGCGCAGTGGTCTAAGACACTGCATCCCAGTGCAAGAGGTTCTGCATCCCAGTGCAACTGGTTCTGCATACCAGTGCAACTGGTTCACATCCGGCCGTAATTGGGAGTCCTATAGGGCGGTGCACAATTGGCCCAGCGTCGTCCGGGGTAGGCCGTCATTGTAAATAAGAATTTGTTCTTCTTACCAGGATCTCAGTAATCACTGATCACTCATTACCTGCGTGGGTCTGCGGTCAAAAGGCAGATGCTCAAATGCTCACTTAAAACACTTCAGCGAGCAGGCCTTTCTAATCAACCTGGCCTGGGTATCCTGGAAGGATATTGACCTCATCCCGTCAATAGAGGATGCCTGGTTGCTCTTTAAAAGTGTTTTCCTCGCTATCTTAGATAAGCATGCCCCATTCAAAAAATGTAGAACTAAGAACACCCCAGACTTGACTACCCTTGACCAGCACGAAAACATCCTGTGGTGTTCAGAATTAGCATTGAATAGCCCCTGCGATATGCAACTTTTCAGGGAAGTCAGGAACCAATATTTGCATCCTGTAGCACTAATAAATAAAAAAAATTGTGACACTGTAAAGTCCATGGAGAATAAGAGCACTTCCTCCCAGCTGCCCACACTGTCACCACCAATAAATCTACACTAATCGATAATTTCAATAAGCATTTTTCTACGGTTGGCCATGCTTTCCAACTGGAAAGCCCCTACCCCGGCCAACAGCTCAGCACCCCCTGCAGCCACTTACCCAAGCCCCCCCCCCCCGCTTCTCCTTCACCCAAATCCAGACAGCTGATGTTCTGAAAGAGCTGCAAAATCTGGATCCCTACAAATCAGCTGGGCTAGACAATCTGGACCCTCTCTTTCTAAAATGATCCACCGAAATTGTTGCAACCCCTATTACTAGCCTGTTCAACCTCTCTTTCGTATCGTCTGAAATCCCCAAAGATTGGAAAGCTGCCGCGGTCATCCCCTTCTTCAAAGGGGGAGACACTCTAGACCCAAACTGTTATAGACCTATATCCATCCTGCCCGGCCTTTCTAAAATCTTTGAAAGCCAAGTTAACAAACAGATCACCGACCATTTAAAATCCCACGTACCTTCTCCACTATGCAATCTGGTTTCCGAGCTGGTTATTGGTGTACCTCAGCCACGCTCTAGGTCCTAAATGATATCATAACCACCATCGATAAAAGACATTACTGTGCAGCCATCTTCACATTCTTATCGGCAGACGCAATAGCCTTGGCTTCTCAAATGACTGCCTCGCCTGGTTCACCAACTACTTCTCAGATAGAGTTCAGTGTGTCAAATCGGAGAGCCTGTCTCTGGCAGTCTCTATGGGGGTGCCAAAGGGTTCAATTATCGGGCCGACTCTTTTCTCTGTATGTATCAATGATGTCGTTCTTGCTGCTGGCGATTCTCTGATCCACCTCTACGCAGACGAAACCCTTCTATATACATCTGGCCCTTCTTTGGACACTGTGTTAACAAACCTCCAAACGAGCTTCAATGGCATACCACACTCCTTCCGTGGCCTCCAACTGCTTTTAAATGCTAGTAAAACTAAATGCATGCTCTTCAAACGATTGTTGCCCATACCCACCCGCCCGACTAGCATCACTACTCTGGACGGTTCTGACTTAGAATATGTGGACAACTACAAATACCTTGGTGTCTGGTTAGACTGTAAACTCTCCTTCCAGACTCACATTAAGCATCTCTAATCCAAAATTAAATCTAGAATCGGCTTCCTATTTCGCAACAAACCTCCTTCACTCATGCTGCCAAACATACCCTTGTAAAACTGATGATCCTACCAATCCTTGACTTCGGCGATGTAATTTACAAAGTAGCCTCCAACACTCTACTCAGCAAACTGGATGTAGTCTATCACAGTGCCATCCGTTTTGTCACCAAAGCCCAATATACTACCCACCACTGCGACCTGTATGCTCTCGTTGGCTGGCCCTCACTACATATTCGTCGCCAAACCCACTGGCTCCAGATCATCTATAAGCCCCGCCTTATCTCAGCTCACTAGTCATCATAGCAACACCCTCCCGTAGCACGCGCTCCAGCAGGTATATTTCACTGGTCATCCCCAGCCAACACTTCCTTTGGCCGCCTTTCCTTCCAGTTCTCTGCTGCCAATGACTGGAACGAAGAGCAGCTTACCGATCACTGTACCTGTACACAGCCAATCTGTAAATAGCACACCCAACTACCTCATCCCTATATTGTTATTTAGCCTCTTGCTCTTTTGCACCCCAGTATCTCTACTTGCACATCATCATCTGCACATCTATCACTCCAGTGTTAATGCTAAATTGTAATTATTTCGCCTTTATGGCCTATTTATTGCCTTACCTCCCTACTCTTCTACATTTGCACACTCTGTACATAGATTTTTCTATTGTGTTATTGACTGTACATTTGTTTATGTGTAACTCTGTGTTGTTTTTGTCGCACTGCTTTGCTTTATCTTGGCCAGGACGCAGTTGTAAATGAGAACTTGTTCTCAATTGGTCAACCTGGTTAAATAAAGGTGAAATAAAAAATAGATAAATAAACTGGCATTGGTTATTTGAACCAACAGGATGGAGGATATGTAATGTCATTTTGTATTATCACAGAACAATCTTTGCAAAATAAGGCACTTGATATGTTTTTCACTTGAGGTATGAAATCATTTATACAATATTTGGAATGTTAATGACATCTCCATGGGTCCACCTTGGGGGGGAGGGGGAGTCAAAGGTCATACATTTTGGGGTATATTGATGAGACAGAATGGGCAGCTCTGGGATGTGCTTTATTATCACATCGCACCATAAATGATAACTACACCAAACTTCCCACAGAACAAGGACACCCATTGGAAAAGTTTCATAGAGTCATCATAGATTTAATGTAAATCAGTCACAACAACCTATTTTCAAGTTGGCCGCCATTAATTTGAATGTGGAGGAACTGAATAGATTTTTCAGGGCATAAATTAAAACCTCTTAAGGATCGGACCCTTTTTTATTTATTTTTGCCTAAAATGACATACCCAAATCTAACTGCCTGTAGCTCAGGACCTGAAGCAAGGATATGCATATTCTTCATATCATTTGAAAGGAAACACTTTGAAGGTTGTGGAAATGTGAAATTAATGTATGAGAATCCATCTTTGAAATGCAAGAGAAAGGCCATTATAATCACTTGAGAGTCAAGGCACAATATAGATTTTGGCCACTAGTTGGCAGCAGTGTATGTGCAAAGTTTTAAACTGATTCAATGAGCCATTGCATTTCTGTTCAAAATGTTGTGTCAAGACTGCCCAAATGTGCCTAATTGGTTTATTAACACATTTTCACAAGTTCATAATTGTGCACTCTCCTCAAACAATAGCATGGGATTCTTTCACTGTAATAGCTACTGTAAATTGGACAGTGCAATTAGATTAACAAGAATTTAAGCTTTCTGCCCATATCAGATATATCTATGTCCTGGGAAATGTTCTTGTTGCTTACAACCTCATGCTAATCACATTAGCTTACGTTAGCTCAACTGTCCCGCCGGGGACCCACTGATCCTGTAAATAATTGGTGTAATAAGACTAATAAAACTTGAAAATGTGTGATACTGCGAGGAAAATGCTAAAAGATGTCCCAGTATATGTATTTAGTAAAATATTACCAGGGCGTCTGCTAAATTACTAAAGTGTGAATGTAATACTGGTAGAAATATGACAAAACGCTGAAAATAAGGTCAGGTTAAGATGGGCTCAGGAGATCTTATACGTTTCCTTCTATGAGATAATATCAGTCATTTAACATGACCTTTGTCAATTATGAAGCCTTTGTGTGCTTTATGTGCATAAATGCTTAAAAAAAATCACGAAATGTAACGTTAGCTGATGAAGATTATCTCATAGAACAAAACGTATAACATTTTCTAAGCCTGTATTTACCAAATAACACATTTTCGGCAATAATATATATTTGTTTACAAAAACTAAATTTATCACCCTATAGGCTGTCGAACGAACCATGGCGGAGTTAGTGCCTACTGCCCTGATCCCAATTGTTCTGTGGGAAGTTCTGTGGGAAGCTCCGGCTCCCTTGGTCATCCCCAGCCCTCTCTGGGTGAATTTAGTAGCACCTCCTGGTGGCCACAGGCAGGGGATGGGCCCTCTCGCCGGCGGTTGGCCCCCCCTCCCTGGGTTTGTCCATCCCTCTCTGGCTGCCTCCCCCCTCTCTTCCTGGTGAAGAGAGCAGGGTGCATGTAGTGGCGCCGCCTGGGGGTCGAGGGAGACGCCCCCACCCTCCCTGGTGGGGAGGGTGTCTTTTATAATGATAACAAGTTCAAACAGGTGCCATTAATACAGGTAACAAATGGAGGACAGAGGAGCCTCTTAAAGAAGAAGTTACAGGTCTATGAGAGCCAGAAATCATGCTTGTTTGTAGTTGACCAAATACTTATTTTCCACCATAATTTGCAAATAAATTCATAAAAAATCCTACAATGGGATTTTCTGGAATTTTTTTCCTCATTTTGTCTGCCATAGTTGAAGTGTACCTATGATGAAAATTACAGGCCTCTCCCATCTTTTTAAGTGGGAGAACTTGCACAATTGGTGGCTGACTAAATACTTTTTTGCCCCACTGTACAAGTGTTCAGACCTGTCCGGATAAGACGATTTGAACATTTTGGCCTTCCATACGGTGGTGCCTAAGCCAGCTCGTCGGGCTGTCACTCCCTAGCTGGCTTGAGAGGTTTCTCGCCCCGGTTGGCTCGGAAGGCGCCCATCCCACGTCAGGCCTCAGCCGGATCGTCAGGTTTTTACGCCCAGACGGCTCGTCAGGCTGTTACGCCTCACCCGGATCTTCAGGCTCCCATGGTCCAGCGGGATCTTCAGGTTGTCACGCCTCAACTGGGTCGCCAGGCTCCCATGCCCCTGCTGGTTTGTCGGGATTTTACGCCCTGCCGGTTTGTCCAGCGTCCGTGCCTCGGCCGGCCTGTCAGGCTCGCCCAGGTGGGAGAGGGGGGGTACTGTCACGCCTGCTCCCGCTCACTTTCCTTGGCGTTCGAAGGCGCCAGGCTCCCCAGCATTACGCACTACTGCCACCATCAGTGCGCACATCTTCCTTTCCCCGTCACGCGCATCAGCATATTATTGGACTCAATCACCTGTTTATTGCCTCCCCTATATTTGTCAGTTCCCTATCTCTGTTCCCCGCTGCTGCATTGATTGTTGTTTGTCGTTGTGTATCCATGTGCTGACGCTGTTCCTGTCTTGCTCTTTGTCTGTTCCTAATTAAATGTCAACTCCCCATACCTGCTTCTCGACTCCAGCATCGGTCTTGTGAGTATACCATAGAGAGGTGCATGCAGCTTGCATTCGGAGAGGGAACAAAATCTAAACTTCGGACCCACTTGTGTTGGAACGCAGCAAAGGTCCTTTCTACATCCACACAGTCTACGGAAGAGAAGAGTAGCTGGTCACGGGTTAGCAGATCGTTAAACTGATACATCAGTCATTCAGCCTATTCATTTTCATCAAGAAACTACTCGAAGTGTAGCTACGTGTTAAATCAATCTGTGCATTTCAACGAGATAATGAATATACAGATATATAGTGAGGTTACTAAGGAAACACATCCAGAGCTCTTAAAAACATCCTTGCTGAAGGCTAGGTTGAGTATGATGCAAAGTATTATAGGCTACCTGTGTCTGTCATCCACATCAGAACACTACGGGACAAACAGGTATGTTAATTCTTTTTTTGTTACTGCAAAAAAAGAGTTTAACACACTGCCAGTGTTTTATAACCCCATTGCCCACGTGAGCTGGGCATCCTGAAGATGCAAGACACTAATAATAAATCAAATCAAAGCAGGTAGGCCTATGCCTACAGTTACCGTAGCTGGTCTGGCATGCTGTGTACTACACTTGATTAGGCCTACACTTGATTATTCAAAGTTCTCTCCAAAAACAGTAGGCTATATATTCCCTAAACTCTTTGTTTTGCATTTATCTTAGGCTACCTGCTGATTTTTAAAATGACATTTTTGGTGTGTGTTTAGGTATTTTCAGAAATGAAAGTGCATTGTTCCCATGGCCACCCAAGGTCTTGGATTGATTGGCACTGGCTTAGGACAGGCGATCATGACTGAGGCCATGACATTGGTGCCACATGGCCTTAATGCTTCCTACCCTGCATACATGATTCCCGGGGTGTCACTACCCTCAGGCCTCTACCCCGCCCCCATGAGCCCCGGAGTCCCACTACCCTCAGGCCTCTATCCTGCCCCCATGAGCCCCGGAGTCCCACTACCCTCAGGCCTCTATCCTGCCCCCATGAGCCCCGGAGTCCCACTACCCTCAGGCCTCTATCCTGCCCCCATGAGCCCCGGAGTCCCACTACCCTCAGGCCTCTATCCTGCCCCCATGAGCCCCGGAGTCCCACTACCCTCAGGCCTCTATCCTGCCCCCATGAGCCCCGGAGTCCCACTACCCCCAGGCTTTGTGCCCCCTCAGGCTCCTGCCTGCACTTCTCAGACCACTAGCCTGCCCTCCAGGATTGGAATACCTGACTCAGATCGACTAGATCCTCGACCACCAGAAAGGTCATCTGGCTGAAGTGGTTCTGGACTGGTAAGTGAATACTAACTACATTGTAAAGAACAGTGTCGGGCAGCAAGTGTTTGCTGTAGCAGAGGATAACGACTGCTGCACTCTACAGTTCTGCTGCCCCGGCCTTACCTTTCACCCTTCACATCCAGGACAACCTGGGACAGGAAGCAATGACCCTGATACGCCCTTTGAGGTGCGACTCCTGCTGCTTCCCCTGCTGCCTGCAAGAGCTGGAGGTGCAGAATCCCTCTGGTAACCCCATAGGGTATGTGGTGCATAACTGGCACCCTTTCTACACTAAACTCACCATGCAGATTGAGAGGAGTCACTGGATGAGAAAACGTGGTGGGGAAGATCAGTAAGAAATGGGATGGATTGCTGCAGGAAGTTGTCAAGATGCAGATAACTTTGTAATCTCCTTCCCTATGGAATTGGAAGTGAAGATGAAGGCTGTGTTGCTGGGAGCCTGCTTCCTCATCGACTTCATGAAAAATAAATAACTTAATATCCCAAATTGACTTTTACTGCCACACTTTCTACTCTTAATGGACTATGAGAACTCTTGGGTGTGAAATAAATCGATGAGAATATTGATGGGGGATTTACTGACAATTGTTTCCTATCCTCTCTGTAATGTTTTTGTGCATACTGAAAGTGTTTTTTTACTGGACTCTATTGTTCTTATGTATAATTTATCATAGGTGCACCTTCTAGGTAGGCTACAGTAATACAATTGATTAATTAAAAGGAAATGTACATAGCTGCAGACATTAGAATGCACATCATTTCAGTACCATGGACAGCGTGATGACAATAGCAGTGTTATACAATTTTTTTCTACTTTGGGATTTTTTTATACCAAAGTTATTGCCAGACTTCTAAAACAAAGCCCTCAATAGAAAATGCCAATAGGTACACAACATTGTTACTTTTTAGACTTTGGAGGACATTCTCATTGAGCAAAAGAATTGTGCAATCAGGACCAAACCTCGTTATAGTCTTCCAGCGTGATTTAATTTGAAACCTTTCTATGTGCGTTATAAGATGGCGATTAATTAACTAGAGTTTAGTAAACTGAGCAATACACATAAATAGTCACAGATTTATAACCCATGATTGTTGAACAAGAAAGGTTGCTTTGGTAAATTTACAAATTCTGTCAGGTAGCACATTCTCTACTCTGTGTGATACAAGGTGACATCTCAAAGCCGTTGCAGAGTCTAGTGGAGTGACAAACTACCCTAGGTGTGTGGAAGGGCCTGGGGAGAGGCCACTGCTAAGGACCATAAGTAAGAGGGGTCTCAGGGTACATAGGCTCTGGATTCAAGGTTGATGTACGCACCAAAGACTTTATTTGAAACTCATAATTAAAATAACACACTTATGATTTAGCAAACAAAGGACAACGGAACATAGTAACCCCTCTTTTCAGTGAATATATGCAGCAGGTAATATCCCAGATTATGTCTTTAACATTCTATTAACTTCACATTTCAACATGCTTTACATTGAGCATCAATGGATGGAACATGGAAGTTGTCAATTCATACAGTTATTGTCTCATTTTAATCCTGGTGTTGTTCAGTGGGCAGAAAATGTCACCCATAGGGATGGGAATGTGATCCGTCTCCTCTACATTACTTAAAGTACATGAAGTCGATGAGGAAGCAGGCTCCCAGCATCACCGCCTTCACTTTCACATCCAGGTCCATGGGGAAGGAGATTCCAAAGTTATCTGCATTTGTGTAGGATTCCCGCATGAATCCAACCCACTGCTTACTGATCTGCCCCACCATCACTGTTTCATCCAGAGACTTCACATCAAAGTTTACATCTGACCAGCATTGACAGACAACACATGCCCCCTGGATCTTAAGCTGGGGCTCTCTCCTCTTGTTCTGCACAGTGAGTTTGGGCAGGTAAGGGTGCCACTCCTGCACCACACACCCTATGGGGTTACCAGAGGGATTCTGCACCTCCAGCTCTTGCAGGCAGCAGGGGAAGTAGCAGGAGTCACACCTCAAAGTGCGTATCAGGGTCATCACTTCCTGTCCCAGGTTGTCCTGGATGTGAAGGGTGAAAGGTCGGTCGGAGCAGCAGAACTGTAGAGTGCAGGAGTCGTTCTCCTCTGCTACAGCAAACACTTGCTGCCCGACACTGTTCATTACAATGTAGTTATCATTCACCTCCCAGTCCAGAACCACTTCAGCCAGACAGACTTTCTGATGGACAAGGAGCTGGTCAATCTGAGTCAGGTATTCCAATTCTGGAGGAGGGCAACTTAGTGGTCTACGAGGGGCAGGCATCATCACAGGAGCCTGAGGGGGCACAAAGCCTGGGGGTAGAGAGACAGCATTATGGCCAGCCACCTCCACGGAGTAAACGGTTGCCTGGGGTATCTGTCCTGAGGAAATGTCAATCCATCCTTGAGTGACCATATGGAACAAGACACTTCCACTATTGAAACTCGACCTACCATCAAACATACAAAATGCAAAAATGTGTTTCCAGCTATAATGATGACATCTTTTTTTTTATTTTTTTTTTTTTTTTATTTTTTAATTTTTTTTTTTGCTCTAGGCTCTAGACCACTGCGCCACCCGGGAGGCTAATGATGACATCTTGATCAGCATGAACATTTACTAGACAATTTAGGTAATTGTTGTCCAAAACTAAACTTCAGCTTGTTTCAAACTCCTTTGTGAGTCTACAGAATCCAAGGGCCCTCTCTTTCACGTAGATCAAGTTACAGCATGACACAAATAACTATTCCTCTTACCAGAAACGGGGTAACAGTCTGGCCTACTATTTATTAAAGTTTGTTATAACTTACCTTGTAGTTTATGACTCTACCATGCATAATGTTTTCACTTTCCAGGCGTGCAGTTGATGCAGCAGCCAAACATAGAGGCAAACAGTTCACTGCGCATGAGCGAAGGTGTGGTGTGAATTTCCACTACTGGTAAACCGACACCACAGTGGCTGCCAGTGCTATAAGCAAAATAATCAACTGCTTAGGGCCCACCTCAATGGCCAGGGGCACCCCACAAACTGTGAAGGGGGACCCTAAACAGGATCCTGCTTAGGAACCCCAAAAAGCTAGGGCCAGTGATAAAAGTAGGCCTATTGGTAAACTGGTACCAAATGGTGCTTGGTTGAATGAATCCCAGATAAACAAACCAGTCACTCCTAGATTATTTACTGTGCGTTTATTAATACTTTACCCACAAAATATAAAATGCAACCACAACCAATAGAAATCTATCATCATAGAGTGATAATGTAATATTTCATAAGTGGTACATCCTGTGTCCAACTTGCAATAAACCCAACTGGCCAGCAGGAATCACTGTTCGATATATTTTCAGTGATGTTGCATGCGTGCTGTAACCAGTCATCTAGCTAATCCTATACAGTCAACGCAGCTGCTTTCTAGTGCGAGCTGCACCCATCAATATAGCTCCCTCGGATTCGAAAGCACCAGTGTCAACCCACCGACACAGAGCAGAGGAAAAACACACACAAACGGTGAGTCATCCATCATTTCATGAATATGTTAGAATATCTCAAAATGATTCGATGCACCAATTTGAGCTAAACATTGAAATCAGAATGGCTTAGCTAGATAGCTATAGATAGAAGTCTCTCAGAAATCCCAAAATATGTTCACAGGGATGTAGCAGCTAGCTAGCCTAGTTGATAGGCTACACCACAATTAATGTGGGCAAAGAACAGAGGCTTGGGCTTCCAGCTAATCGTGCAAGCTTACTAAAGGCATATTGGTAGTTTCAAAATATCACTTTTCTCAATAAAGTCTTGTAGCCAGGGCTTTTCTGTGACAGCCAGATTTAGAGGAAATTACTTTACAGTTATAGTTAACAATGGCCTGTAAAACATTATAATTCCCAATGTGACATCAGCTAGCTGGCTAGCTAGTATTAGTAGCGTTCTCGCTTTTTGTCCTCCGCTGTCCATTGAGTGAATGGGGAACGATGACACCTCACTCGCTAGCGTAGTGGAGCGTGCCTACTATTTCAGTTGCATTTCATTGTTGTAACGAAAAGCCTTGATGTAAGAGGCAAAATTATGTGCCCATAGCATCCCTGCGGTGTTGGAAAAAAAGTGTAAACATCTGTAGCATCAAGGAAGCTTGGCTATAACCACGAAAGTGTATGACATTTTTCAGCTCAAAATTAAGCTGTTAGGGAGCGTCATGCAAATATGATTCAATGGCATATTTTTTGCTCACAGGATGCCAAATAGTGAGCTATATGTAACTATACCATTATTACAAATATATTTCCATCAATACATCTTCTTATTAATGATTTAATAATTCACTTTCTTTTAGCTAGCTTACTATAAGATTTTGCTATCTCCTGGAAAAAGGGTGATGGATGTGAAGTGTTGTACTTGCCAGTATATTCTTTAACTGTGCATGTGGTGGTAGCTGCCAAGACCTATTATGCAGGATATTCACATAGCTAGGGTATTTCCATCATACTAGTTGTCAGATGGTCTGTTTCTCCTACAAGGAGGACAATTTGATAAATTGTTTATTTTTCTGTCTATTGTTCTCTTCCTGATCATTTATAGCTAGTCCTGAAAACACCTTGCTTCCTATTTTTTGGTGGGCAAGAATCTGGCCCCTTGTTAATGAAGCTTGTTTAGATGTAGGGGTCTCCTGCTGCTGGGAACTCTGGGAACGGCAGATAGAACTGGATCTTTGACACCAAAGTTTCACCCAGTGACTACCAGAGTGGCCTGTAGATTCTGACCCATTTTGAGCGTCCCATCCGTCACTGGAACAACAGTTATTTCACCTTCAAAATGTCTTCTATCACTCAGGTAGAGGAGGTAGGTATAAGCCTATTTGGGTATTTGGCTTACATGGAATGTGATTTACAGATATGAAATGGAGACTGAAATATAGCTTAGGCCTAGACTACATAATTTGGGTTTGAAGCCTTAGGCTGTTTGGGATTCCGCGCAATGCTACCCCATGTAGAGGGAGAAAAATAGTAATAAAACCCAGATTTTGGGAATGTCCTGCCTGCTTTCTGCAGTATGTTGAGAGTGTCTCTTTGGCAAAAAGATCTTTCTTGATGTTTGAGGTTTTGGCAAGTGCAGCTCTAATGGAGCCTAGGAATGTTGTCTCTTTGGCCAAGATCACTTAAACTGTTGCTTGGTTGTGATGTGTGTTTCATTTTTTCCATGTTCACTTTATCGGCTAGTGCTTTGTGTGGCATGGTAATGGTCTGTTGCAAAGTGTTAAGTCGTGGGTCGCTCTATCTATAGTCCTACTCAAAAGGCTTTGAAAGATGTTTGGTTACGAGAAATATAGATGGTGTTTATTAAATGCACAATTTTATTTTCTGTGACAAATTCCTCACTCGTCCTCTGCAATGGAAGTGATATATTGTGTGTGATCTAATTAAGCAATAAGGCACGAGGGGGTGTGGTATATGGCCGATATACCACGGCTAAGGGCTGTTCATAGGCACAGCTCTTAGCCATGGTATATATCGGCCATATATCACAAACCCCAGGGGTGAGTTATTGCTATTATAAACTGGTTACCAATGTAATTAGAGCAGTAAAAACAAATGTTTTGTCATACCCGTGGTATACGGTCTGTTATACCACGGCTGTCAGCCAATCAATATTCAGGGCTCAAACCGCCCAGTTTATAATTGTATTTATGAAACATAATGAGCGCGGTTTCTCATTCTGTCATGCCAGATGTGAAGATTGACTGAAGGTGTTTTTTCTCTCCCGCAGGACATTTGAACTAGTGGCAGCTTAACTCCTTTTTGGAGGTTACGAAAGACTGGACCCAACCCCCCCAAAAACTGGACCTCTGCCTCTGTATGGAAAAATCCCCCTTGCCTGAGAAAACAGGAGCCAAACCGGTAGGACCCACTGTGTTGAGCAACACAGAAGGCACAGCACCATGTTCAGTCTGATCAAAAAGGAGAAGGATGGAGGGAAGAAAGAGAAGGATAAGAAGGACAAGAAGGAGAGGATGTCTGCGGCGGAGCTGCGCAGCCTAGAGGAGATGAGCATGAGGCGTGGCTTCTTCAACCTCAAGAGAGAGTCCAAGCGGGATTCCAAGAACAAGCTGGAGATCTCCAACCCCATCCCCATCAAGGTGGCTAGCAGCCACGAGCTCAGCCTCACTGACATCGAGTCAGACGGCCTGAGCAACCGTAGTAGCATGGTGCTGGACGCAGACGGCCTGAGCGCTGCCAGCTCCACCGATGACCTGAAGGGCGAGGGGGGCGGCGGTCTGGACAAGGACCGGGGCTCGGTGCGAGACCGCGTGGCCCACTTCGGCTCGATGGCCAAGCACAACTCCTCTCAGGTCATGAAGCGCTTCTCCTTCTCCCAGAGGAGCAAAGAGGAGAGCCCCTCGGAGACCTCCACGCTCTCGGGACAGAACTCAGCCGCTCCGTCCCCGCAGGTGGAGAACAAGGTGTTCGACCCGCAGAGTAAGCACAGCCTCCAGCAGCAGAAGCTGGGGGTGGGGGTCGGGGTGGGGGTTGGGCCAGCACCTTGGCCAGTGCCGGTCAAGAAGGCTTGCATCCCTGAGGTGGTGGACAAGACCTTCCCTGCTGACCTGAGGCTCCCAGCCGTCATCCCTCCACAGTCTCCGGAGCCGCGGGAGCTGGAGCTCCAGCGCCGCAACACGGGCGACTTCGGTTTCTCCCTGCGCCGCACCACCATGTTGGACCGCGGGGCCGACGGAGGGGTCTACCGGAGGGTGGTGCACTTCGCAGAGCCCGGGGCCGGCACTAAGGACCTGGCCCTGGGGCTGGTGCCGGGAGACCGTCTGGTGGAGATCAACGGGGGAAACGTGGAGAACAAGACCAGGGACGAGATTGTGGAGATGATCCGTCAGTCTGGGGACACGGTGAGGCTGAAGGTGCAGCCCATCCTGGAGCTGAGTGAGCTGAGCCGCTGCTGGCTGAGAAACACAGACGGCCAGCGCCGAGAGGCCCAGGATGTAAGTTACCCCAAATCACTCCTCTACTTATCACCTAGATAGACATTCTATTCAGACCTACAACTTCTAGAGAGGCAACCCACGGGCTGGTTTGGCTCTTCTATACTGTAGGGGTGAATTGGACCCAACCCTCCCAACATATCACACTCGTTGGTGTGGGTGTGTGGAAAGTCAGTGTTGTTAAATGGTGGAGTGAGTCGCCAATGTTATGTTTCATGTTTTAGCATGATGGGTGTTGTAACTCTGGAACTGTCTGATGGTGATCACTTTTGCTAACAAACAAGCACATTTCCCTCCCACTTCCCACACAACTTGTTTACAGGTGGCCTAACCTATGGAGTGGCCCAGACACAGCGCACTTCCATCCATGTCCAGTTTGGTTTTTGTATGAACTAACAGAAAACTCCTCAGAGTAAAAAAACAATTACAGAACATATATGTTCTGTTGGGAAAAGTTAGTGACGAACTTACCACAGCTCTGACGGCTTGAAGCAGTTTTTACGAGATTCTTCTTGCCATGTTTCTTCCTCTCCTTATATACCTTCTGCACACATCAAGGTAATGTTTACATCTGGGCTTGATGTAGAAATGTCACCTTGATGTGTGCAGCCCAACCACAGATGTTGAAGGGCAACATGGAGTGGTGGACGGAGTCGACTTCTGGCCGGACCACCCGGTTGATCTCAAATGGAAGCTGTTGTGGCTAATCTTGTATTTTATGCTCTGCTTGTTGGTTTTATCAGATAAGAAGGGCGTTCTGCCCGGGTTTCAGCCTCTGTGAGGGTAGATACGTAAGCAAGTGTGTGTACGTGTGTGTCCTTCAAACACTATGTCTGCATGCTGATGTAAGTAGAAAGTGTGTCTGTGTGAACAGGCTACTGTTCGGGAACTGCTGTCCAGTTCAGAGTTCAGACAGAGGAAGTGTTGTCGAGGCAAACAACTCCAGCTGTGTGTGTGTGTGTGTGTGTGTGTGTGTGTGTGTGTGTGTGTGTGTGTGTGTGTGTGTGTGTGTGTGTGTGTGTGTGTGTGTGTGTGTGTGTGTGTGTGTGTGTGTGTGGTGGTGGTGGGGGGGGGGGGTTGGATAAGACTTCTTTAATCACATTAGGGTTAGAGAAGATGGGCCACACCTTATTCATGCTAACTTGCAACGGTTGGAATTGAAATCAGCTTGTGATGATATCCATTTATTACGCTGCTATAAAAAGTGTTTCACCGTGTCCTGTAATCACTCAAGAACAGCAGACAATGTATCATGTTTGTTCAGTCATCTGCAAATAGTTATACTGCTGCATAAGTTATGTATCAATATATATTTTCTTTGTACTTTTGAAAATGATATTCCTATCCAAGAATTTTCCAACAGCTAGACCTAACCAGAGTGCTCTGAGCCAAGTCCTTGTTTGTAATCTTGTGGACTGGATGTTTGTGATGTTGGTTAGTAAGATGGTTATGTTACTGTTCCAGTGCAATAGTGGATTGTTGTGCAGCGGTGATAAGGGTGTGTTTTGGATTGTGTGTGTGTGTGTACAATTATGTGTGTGTCTGTATACTTGCAAGTGTGTGTGTAGTGTGGTAGGCCTTGTCCCTGATTAGGTGGCAGACAGTGGTCTGATTGCGGTCAGGGTCAGGGAGTGCTATGATGGTCACACATACACTACCAATTCATGGACATTTTTGTTGTCACCCAACACCACACTGCTCCTCTTGATTTTTGTATCTGACCTTCAGCCCGGAATAATTGGCTCTTTGAAGCTTAAGGGCATCAAATGGGTCAGTCTTAATGCATAGGGGAAAAGCCTACACTCTTAGAAAAAAGGGTTTTAAAAGAGTTCTTCGGTTGTCCCCATAGGAGAACCCTTAGTTGTTCTTTAGTCTAGTCTGTGAAAAGACATGGAATAGCAAGGCACAAGCTTGTCTTAGCACACTTGTCTAAGCTACACAGAGAAGACATGGCCGGCTACTGAGAAATTTGGAGTTCCCCCAAAATGTGCTTTTCTCACAAATGGGTGACATGGTAGCACTGCAGAACCCCTCCCACTCCCCCACCCCTCCTTTCTGCCTCACTCCGGTATTTTCGGCATTGTTCTATTTTGGAATTTATCAATAAACAAAGAAGGACTTTCTTTGCTGTGCTGTTCAGTTTGAGGCCAGCCTCCCCCTTTGTACTTTTCCTGGCTGTGCACCTCCCTCCCTGTGTAGTGTAGGCTAACCCACTGCTGTCTCCCAGAGCAGAAACAGGGAGAGTAGATCAGAATCAGATCCCAGGCGCAGACTGACTTCCACTGCTGTGAGAGAGTTAGAGTCTCAATCTGACAGATCATGATGATGCAGTCAACACCCTGAGAAGTGTGCTTTGGAGTAGAGCTGGTATTAGCAAGATACTTAGGTGCCGATACGATTTGTATTGCTTTTTAGTTTTGGTTATTTGATCATTTAAAACAAGGTGCACTTGATTAAGAATCATCAAGGATAAACACGAAGTTTACGACTTTCATGATAGCGTTTGGCAAGTTTGGCATACAGTGCATTGTGAAAGTATTCAGACACCTTCACCTTTTCCACATTTTGTTACATTACAGCCTTATTATAAAATGTATTAAATCGTTTTTTCCCCTCATCAATCTACACACAATACACCATAATGACAAAGCAAAACAGGTTTTTAGAAATTTTAGCAAAGAAGGCCAGCTCCTCTTCACTGTTGACGTTGAGACTGGTGTTTTGCGGGTACTATTTAATGAAGCTGCCAGTTGAGGACTTGTGAGGCGTCTGTTTCTCAAACTAGACACTAATGTACTTGTTCGCTTGCTCAGTTGTGCACCGGGGCCTCCCACTCCTCTTTCTATTCTGGTTAGAGCCAGTTTGCACTGTTCTGTGAAGGGAGTAGTACACAGCGTTGTATGAAATCTTCCGTTTATTGGCAATTTCTCGCATGGAATAGCCTTCATTTCTCAGAACAAGAATAGACTGACGAGTTTCAGAAGAAAGTTCTTTGTTTCTGGCCATTTTGAACCTGTAATCGAACCCACAAATGCTGATGCTCCAGATACTCAACTAGTCTAATGAAGGCCAGTTTTATTGCTTCTTTAATCAGAATGACAGTTTTCAGCTGTGCTAACATAATTGCAAAAGGGTTTTCTAATGATCAATTAGCCTTTAAAATGATAAACTTGGATTAGCTAACACAACGTGCCATTGGAACACAGGAGTGACGGTTGCTAATAATGGGCCTCTGTACGCCTATGTAGATATTCCATAAAAAATCTGCCATTTCCAGCTACAATAGTCATTTACAACATTAACAATGTCTACACTGTATTTCTGATCAATTTTATGTTATTTTAATGGACAAAAAATTTGCTTTTCATTCAAAAACAAGGACATTTCTAAGTGACCCCAAACCTTTGAACGGTAGTGTATAATTTATAGATATCGATACTTGGGAGTCCCCCAATCACTACGTTGGAGCTGTTAAGACAAAATTTATTTAGTGACTTCTTAGTTTTCTGCAATCAACCCTGCTCAGTTCCTGTCCCACACCCCTGCCAGCACTCTCCTCTCTCGTCTTCCAGCTGATGCCCACTCACAATACTGAGTCTTTGTTATCGCTTGTCATGTAGCTCTATCACGTAGCGAGCAGTCCTGTCCCCTAAGGGGGGGTAGGGAAGCCAATTTGGAGCTTTTTGTTTGTGTCCCTCAATTGGCTGAGATTCAAGGGCCCTTGTGACACAAAGTCCTAATGAAAGGCTAATCTGCCTCAGCAAGCCGTGTTCTGGCCACATGTTGTTCTCTGGAGGTTTTGGGAGAAAAATAAAGAATGGCTTTTCTTGCGGAGACGGAGAGTGACTCTGGGACTGTGGGCCCTCCCTCCCTGGGCCCTGGAGTTGGTTTCTTGGGAAAAGCCCCTTTGAGTCACAGTGTGGATAAGATAGGTTTTAAAACTAAGTGGCCGAGTGCTCTGTTTCCATCACGCAAACAGGAAATGAGGGCTTGTTGAGGTGTGTGTGCGTGGGTGCGTTTTTGTGT
Organism: Salvelinus alpinus; assembly: GCF_045679555.1. Taxonomy (NCBI): domain Eukaryota; kingdom Metazoa; phylum Chordata; class Actinopteri; order Salmoniformes; family Salmonidae; genus Salvelinus; species Salvelinus alpinus. The sequence continues at coordinate 28,247,647 of NC_092106.1, read as the reverse complement.
GCGTCCCTTACTGATTTATATGTTCCAGTCTCACTAAGCAGCAGGCCAGCTCTCCATCCCTTTGTCTTCTAAAACAAACATCAACAGCTTGTACAGTCGGGTCATCCGTTCAAATGAAGGAGAACCAACAGAACGGTCATTTCTCAGTTCAACAATGGCTGTAATGGAGGCACACTTCACAGGGACACGAGCAGCTGCTCTACTCTTATAAGCACTCTGAAACGGCTTTCCAGACCCATGGTAGATAGACATTCAATGCAGAGTTTGTTTCATAAACAACTAAAAGTTCATGAAGAAATATCCAGTGTGCAGGGCAGACACCTCAGCCGTGTGGATGAAAGACTGTTGTCAAGCCTAGAGTAGGGAACATGGGCTTGTACCACAGCTGTCCCAAGTACCGTAGGGACACTACATGGACGTATGCGCAATATTTAATTAGTTGAAAGTCACAGAGAGAAAGAAGTCATTCCAGTACTTGTGCTGTTTAGGAATTGTACTGTAACTGTATAGAAAAATGTCCCCTGGAGGCTACTGTGACCCTTACAGTATGACCCTCTATCCTCCATCCTCTTGGAGCCAAGTAGCTCTTGGAGCAGGGGGGTCGGACGAGCGCTAGGGTTGAGTAGGGGGTGAGTGTGTGGGTGTTTTTCTATTTTTAAAGTTTCCCAACATTTTTTACGTCCAACTTTCCTTGGCAGAGAATGACATGTTGAAATTCTCCTCTTCTATAGCTCAGGAATGTGAGGAGGTCAGGAGGCTGCCGGGGAGTATGCTCTGACACACGCACGCACGCACGCACGCACGCACGCACGCACGCACGCACGCACGCACGCACGCACGCACACACACACACACACACACACACACACACACACACACACACACACACACACACACACACACACACACACACACACACAAATGGTGATTTACCAGTGCCCCAGACAGACAGGAAGCTCCCAGTCAGTGGCTCATGTAGACAGGATATCCTGCAAGGAGCACCAAGATGGGGAGAAGGGATAAAGCATTGCGGTTCACAGGAACAAACAAGATACTTAGGTCTATTTTGGCCCTGGATAAGGCTGAGGAGGGTCCACCCAGACAATGGGCCCACACAGGACTGTGTGAATGCATAGGATTTAATTCTAAACTTAGGCAAAATACAGCAGGTTGATTAACTTGTTTGAGGCTGCCAGTTTGTAGGACTTTTAGAAACAGGATTCCTCCTCCCATGATGGACAGCTCTCTTGGCCTCAGCTGCCCATTTCTCTTAAACAGTTTTTTTTGCTCTCCCTGAGCTTCTTTCAGAGCTTAACCCAAGTCATCCTGAATTTACTGTACCTGGATCCATGTCAAACCTGAGCAATAACGCACGCCATGCCACACCATGCCACGCCACGCCATGCCACGCCAGCATCCTGACATGTAGCCTACGTCTGCTCCTGCTCCTCTCTCTCTCCTGCTCCTCTCTCTCTCCTGCTCCTCTCTCTCTCCTGCTCCTCTCTCTCTCCTGCTCCTCTCTCTCTCCTGCAACTCTCTCTCTCCTGCTCCTCTCTCTCTCCTGCTCCTCTCTCTCTCCTGCTCCTCTCTCTCTCCTGCTCCTCTCTCTCTCCTGCTCCTCTCTCTCTCCTGCTCCTGCTCCTCTCTCTCTCCTGCTCCTCTCTCTCTCCTGCTCCTCTCTCTCTCCTGCTCCTCTCTCTCTCCTGCTCCTCTCTCTCTCCTGCTCCTCTCTCTCTCCTGCTCCTCTCTCTCTCCTGCCTCCTCAGCAGATACCTTTGAAAACTCTGCACACGCAAAAAACCCTCAGCAATCCCAACCAAGCCCAGCTGGGGTCATTTCAGTCCACAGTCCAACCTCAACCAAGCCCAGCTGGGGTCATTTCAGTCCACAGTCCAATCCCAACCAAGCCCAGCTGGGGTCATTTCAGTCCACAGTCCAATCCCAACCAAGCCCAGCTGGGGTCATTTCAGTCCACAGTCCAATCCCAACCAAGCCCAGCTGGGGTCATTTCAGTCCACAGTCCAATCCCAACCAAGCCCAGCTGGGGTCATTTCAGTCCACAGTCCAATCCCAACCAAGCCCAGCTGGGGTCATTTCAGTCCACAGTCCAATCCCAACCAAGCCCAGCTGGGGTCATTTCAGTCCACAGTCCAATCCCAACCAAGCCCAGCTGGGGTCATTTCAGTCCATGGTCCAAAGTGAATAAGGGATCCAACATTTTTTCTCTTTTTTCCCCCGTATGTTATTAAATGTATTAGTCAATTGTTTATGTCTGGGTTTTATGATGCACATTAGTTTAATAGCTTCATGGCTGCCGTTTCCTCTCCTCCTCTCCAGTCCTTCTAGATGTGTTGTGACTGTAGAGCAACGTTGTGAGTCAGTGTGTGGATGAGGCCCAGTGCCTTTTTAATAGGCCTCTCTGGACTCGGTATAATATTCCCTGTGAGAAGAGTTGTTCTGTGACCTGTCTGGGTGGGCCCCAGGCTAGCTGGCTAGTTCTCCACAGTGGAGGTAGGAGACTGCTGAGGAGAGGAGACTCACTACCTTGTAAAGATGCTGCGTGGCCTGTTACTGCAGTGGTGCCCATGGAGAGGTTGTCTAGGACTGGGGCTAGTCTCTCCACCCACAGCTGTGTACCAGATGTGGTCAACACACACAAACATACACACGTGTATACACACTCATGCACGCAATACAAACGTACATATACACACACACTGGCTGAATCTACAGTGCATTCGGAAAGTATTCAGAACCCTTGACTTTTTCCACATTTTGTTACGTTACATCCTTATTCTAAAATGGATGAAAAAAAAAAAAATTGTCATCGATCTACACTCAAAGCGGAAACAGGTTTTTGACATTTTTGCAAATTTATAAAAATCATAAATAGTTTATTTACGTAAGTATTCAGACCCTTTGCTATGAGACTTAAAATTCAGCTCCGGTGCATCCTGTTTCCATTGATCATCCTTGAGATGTTTCTACAACTTGATTGGAGTCCACCTGTGGTAAATTTAATTGATTGGACATGATTTCTAAAGGTCCCACAGTTGACAATGCAAGTCAGAGCAAAACCCACCTGTGTGTCCTTTGACATTTTATCAACTAGTGACCCGCAGTGTTTGTCATTCTACCCTGATGAAGACAGCTTGTCTGTCGAAACATTGGTTATTAGGTTATTCAATTATTGCATCTGAGCTCCTAGAGTGTGCGGCTCTCCTTTTCTTTTTCAAGTGTTCTTCTCCGCTAGCCAGCACCTCGTCTAAACAGGTGTGCGTTTCTTTCAACTCCAGAGCAGAAACCGAGCCATTAGGTCGAAGGATTGTGTCGAGGCACAGATCTGGGGAAGGGTACCAAAACATTTCTGCAGCATTGAAGATCCCCAAGAACACAGTGGCATCCTTCTTAAATGGAAGAAGTTTGGAACCACCAAGACTCTTCCTAGAGCTGGCTGCCCAGCCAAACTGAGCAATCGGAGGAGAAGGCAGCACTCCACCAATCAGGCCTTTACGGTAGAGTGACCAGATGGAAGCCACTCCTCAGTAAAAAGCGCATGAAAACCCGCTTGGAGATGCCAAAAGTCAGCTAAAGACTCTGAGATCATAAAAAAGCAGATTATCTGGTCTGATGAAACCAAGATTTAACTATTTGGCCTGAAAGCCAAGCGTCACGTCTGGAGGAAACCTAGCACCATCTCTACAGTGAAGCATGGTGGTGGCAGCATAATTCTGTGGGGATGTTTTTCAGCGGCAGGGACTGGGAGACTAGTCAGGATTGAGGGAAAGATGAACAGAGCAAAGTACAGAGAGATCTTTGATGGAAACCTGCTCCAGAGCACTCAGAACCTCAGACTGGGGCTAAGGTTCACCTTCCAACAGGACAATGACTCTAAGCACACAGCCAAGACAGCGCAGGAGTTGCTTCGGGACAAGTCTCTGAATGTCATTGAGTGGCCCAGCCAGAGCCCAGACTTGAACCTGATCGAACATCTCTGGAGAGACCTGAAAATACCTCTGCAGCGACTCTCCCCATCCAACCTGACAGAGCTTGAGAGTATCTTCAGAGAAGTCCACAAATACAGGTGTGTACAAATACAAATACATACCCAAGAAGACTCAAGGCTGTAATCGCTGCCAAAGGTGCTTCAACAAAGTACTGAGTAAAGGGTCTGAATACTTATGTAAATGTGATTTTTCAGTTTTTTTTATTTTATAAATTTGCAAACATTTCTAGAAACCTGTTTTTGCAATGTCGTTATGTGGTATTGTGTGTAGACTGATGAGGGGAAAACACATTTAATACATTTTAGAATAAGGCTTTAACATAACATGTGGAAGAAGTCAAGGGGTCTGAATACTTTCCGAATGAGCTCTATGCTGAGTACACCTAGAATGGTTATGGGTAATCCCTGGAGAGTCCACAGTCCCCTTTGTTGTCTTCTTCTCTGTTGTCTTGGAGAGGCCTTGTTGTTCACAGCCTTAGATCCCCAGCCTGAAACAGGACAGCAGAGCAGAGTAGAGCATCTCTGCCATAGGAACAAAACAAAAGCACCTCACTACAGTAACGACTCACTGCCACAAACACTCCACTGACTAACTAGTGTGTCCCACTCCCAGCCCAGCCAGCTCTTCTCTAGCCACGCTGCTGTTTGTGTGCTGTTTGTTGTCAGTGTGAAGTCAGCCGAGCAGAGAGACGGCTTTGCTTGGGAGCGGCCTGGTGTGTTTCTGTGTACTAAACACAGCTCTGGAGGACTGGCCTGCCATGCCACTGACCCGCAACACAAAGCCTTCTGGGAACTTTCTGCCACATTCCACCACGGCCAGTCGGCCATGCTGTGCTGCTCTGCTCTGAGGCTGAGGAACAATACCAGCAATGGTTATTATTTTGTGATTGGGCCCAAAGTTTTTTGTGGAGGGAGGGAGGAGTACAGTGGAGAGAGGCAGGAATACAGTGGAGGGAGGGAGGAGTACAGTGGAGGGAGGGAGGAGTACAGTGGAGGGAGGGAGGAGTACAGTGGAGAGAGGGAGGAGTACAGTGGAGAGAGGGAGGAGTACAGTGGAGAGAGGGAGGAGTACAGTGGAGAGAGGGAGGAGTACAGTGGAGAGAGGGAGGAGTACAGTGGAGAGAGGGAGGAGTACAGTGGAGGGAGGGAGGAGTACAGTGGAGAGAGGGAGGAGTACAGTGGAGAGAGGGAGGAGTACAGTGGAGAGAGGGAGGAGTACAGTGGAGAGAGGGAGGAGTACAGTGGAGAGAGGGAGGAGTACAGTGGAGGGAGGGAGGAGTACAGTGGAGGGAGGGAGGAGTACAGTGGAGAGAGGGAGGAGTACAGTGTAGGGAGGGAGGAGTACAGTGAAGAGAGGGAGGAGTACAGTGGAGAGAGGGAGTAGTACAGTGGAGAGAGGGAGGAGTACAGTGGAGGGAGGGAGGAGTACAGTAGAGAGAGGGAGGATTACAGTGGAGAGAGGGAGGAGTACAGTGGAGAGAGGGAGGAGTACAGTGGAGAGAGGGAGGAGTACAGTGGAGAGAGGGAGGAGTACAGTGGAGAGTGGGAGGAGTACAGTGGAGAGAGGGAGGAGTACAGTGGAGAGAGGGAGGAGTACAGTGGAGAGAGGGAGGAGTACAGTGGAGAGAGGGAGGAGTACAGTGGAGAGAGGGAGGAGTACAGTGGAGAGAGGGAGGAGTACAGTAAAGAGCGGGAGGAGTACAGTGGAGAGAGGGAGGAGTACAGTGGAGAGAGGGAGGAGTACAGTGGAGAGAGGGAGGAGTACAGTGGAGGGAGGGAGGAGTACAGTGGAGAGAGGGAGGAGTACAGTGGAGAGAGGGAGGAGTACAGTGGAGAGAGGGAGGAGTACAGTGGAGGGAGGGAGGGAGGAGTACAGTAGAGAGAGGGAGGATTACAGTGGAGAGAGGGAGGAGTACAGTGGAGAGAGGGAGGAGTACAGTGGAGAGAGGGAGGAGTACAGTGGAGAGAGGGAGGAGTACAGTGGAGAGAGGGAGGAGTACAGTGGAGGGAGGGAGGAGTACAGTGGAGAGAGGGAGGAGTACAGTGGAGAGAGGGAGGAGTACAGTGGAGAGAGGGAGGAGTACAGTGGAGGGAGGGAGGAGTACAGTGGGGAGAGGGAGGAGTACAGTGGAGGGAGGGAGGAGTACAGTGGAGGGAGGGAGGAGTACAGTGGAGAGAGGGAGGAGTACAGTGGAGGGAGGGAGGAGTACAGTGGAGGGACGGAGGAGTACAGTGGAGGGAGGGAGGAGTACAGTGGAGAGAGGGAGGAGTACAGTGGAGGGAGGGAGGAGTACAGTGGAGAGAGGGAGGAGTACAGTGGAGAGAGGGAGGAGTACAGTGGAGGGAGGGAGGAGTACAGTGGAGAGAGGGAGGAGTACAGTGGAGAGAGGGAGGAGTACAGTGGAGGGAGGGAGGGAGGAGTACAGTGGAGGGAGGGAGGAGTACAGTGGAGGGAGGGAGGAGTACAGTGGAGGGAGGGAGGAGTACAGTGGGGAGCTTGTTTAGAAAGAACTGTTGTCTAGTGTTTAACTTCACTAGAGGACAATATGCTCCCAAAGGCCATAGTGATCAATGAGAGAATGCTGAGTTGGTTGTGAAACGTAAGTTAATGGGTACAGTGCAGATATATCTTCACCTTGCAGAGATATGTACTTCATCATGCAGGCTGCAGTCCTACCCCTAATGTACTTGTTTCAGGTTTTGTTTTGATGTTGTTTTCATTGTCACCTCTGGTGGATTCTGTGTAGAAGGAACAACCTAAGCTTCTTTAAAACCTCTACGGGATCGGTGTCCCTATACCGGGGGGGTTGTTGCTAACGTGCGCTAATGTGACTAGAATGACGTTGTAAGTAACATCCAGGACATAGACATGTCTGATATGTGCAGAAAGCTTAAATTCTTGTTAATCTAACTGCACTGTCCAATTTACAGTAGCTATTACAGTGAAAAATACAATGCTATTGTTTGAAGGGAGTGCACAACAACAAAACCTTTATCACAGCACTTGGTTTGAAACATTCATCTCTGAAGGTAAATAATGTACTTACATTCAGTAGTCTTGCTCTGATTTGTCATCCTGAGGAACCCAGAGAGAAAATGTAGCATAGTTTTGTTTGATAAAATCAATTTTTATATTCATATGTAGGAACTGGGTTCTAAAGTTTGAACCCCTGCTGTATCTGCCGGGCTGGGCGCATGCAGGCTGACACGGTCGCCAGGTGTATGGTGTTTCCTCCTACACATTGGTGCGGCTGGCTTACGGGTGTTTCGGAGGATGCACGGCTCTCGACCTTTGCCTCTTCTGAGTCCGTATGAGAGTTGCAGCGATGGGACAAGACTATAACTACATTTTTTTTAATGTCTTGCGGGCCGGATTGAAGTGCCCAGCGGGCTGTACTTTGCCCCCTCTTGAGTTAACCCCTCAAACACTCGCTAGCTCATTGGCTGTTAGAATTCACAGATCTCTACACAATACAGTAGATCTTCTTCATCAAATTGAAACAATCAGACTATTTCTGTCTCTGGAAAGGCTGAGGTGATTTGGCTCCATTTGGCTTTATCTTGGTGCACTCCGTAAGTTTCTCTGTTACAGTTTAGTGTTCTCTCCTCTCCTCTCGTTGGTTATCATCCATTTCAGAGCCTCACTGTCTGTCTGTCTGTCTGTCTGTCTGTCTGTCTGTCTGTCTGTCTGTCTGTCTGTCTGTCTGTCTGTCTGTCTGTCTGTCTGTCTGTCTTCTTTCCATCCCCTTTCCTTCGCTTCACCCCTAGTTGTTCTTTCCTTCTTTCTCCCTCACCCTGCTATCTCTCTCCCTCTCTCTCTCCCTCTCCCCCTCTCTCTCTCTCTCTCTCTCTCTCTCTCTCTCTCTCTCTCTCTCTCTCTCTCTCTCTCTCTCTCTCTCTCTCTCTCTCTCTCCCTCTCTCTCCCTCTCTCTCTCTCTCTCCCCCTCTCTCTCTCTCTCTCCCCCCCTCTCTCTCTCTCTCTCTCTCTCTCTCTCTCTCTCTCTCTCCCTCTCCTTGTGTTCTTGGGCACTTCTTCTCAATCTACAGTAGCTTTCTGTTTCTCCCCCTTTCCCTCTTCCAAACCCCTCCCTCTACACTCCTCCCTCCCTCTCTCTGTCTGCCCCCTTCCTCTCTTTCTTTGGTCTCTGGTATTTCCGGTTGGCTTGGCATCAGTTCTAAACTGTCTGGGAGCCATTTTGGTACATTTTGAATATTTAATATGTACTGTGAAAAACAACAACCTCAGTCAGACCTGGAGGAACCCCCGTAAAATAGTAGAGAAAAGCGCTCTGTAGGGTGGAGAGGTGCCTTAAAGCATGGGGCTGTGTGTGCCCTCAGTTCACTGCCTTTGTAGGGTGGAGAGGTGCCCTAAAGCATGGGGCTGTGTGTGCCCTCGGTTCACTGCCTTTGTAGGGTGGAGAGGTGCCCTAAAGCATGGGGCTGTGTGTGCCCTCGGTTCACTGCCTTTGTAGGGTGGAGAGGTGCACTAAAGCATGGGGCTGTGTGTTCCCTCGGTTCACTGCCTTTGTAGGGTGGAGAGGTGCCCTAAAGCATGGGGCTGTGTGTCCCCTCGGTTCACTGCCTTTGTAGGGTGGAGAGGTGCCCTAAAGCATGGGGCTGTGTGTGCCCTCAGTTCACTGCCTTTGTAGGGTGGAGAGGTGCCCTAAAGCATGGGGCTGTGTGTGCCCTCGGTTCACTGCCTTTGTAGGGTGGAGAGGTGCCCTAAAGCATGGGGCTGTGTGTGCCCTCGGTTCACCGCCTCTGTAGGGTGGAGAGGTGCCCTAAAGCATGGGGCTGTTTGTGCCCTCAGTTCACCGCCTTTGTAGGGCACCTCTGGCTTTGAAATAGATTACAATGACAGAATCGATGCATACCGTCCACAGGGCCTTGCTGGTGTGTGGGTGCCTGTGTGTTTGTCACAGTCTTTACGGGTTCGTGTTGGTACATTAGACACACACACACACACACACACACGCACACGCACACGCACACGCACACACCCACACCCACACCCACACCCACACACACTCATTACAGTGTACCCCTGCTGCTGACATGTTATTTGACTCCTTTCAGGAAGCAATCCTGATTTGATTCGCTCCCATTTTATCAAACCTTCTCAACATTTTTGAACTCAAACATACTTTTTCCGGACCCCCCCCCTCTTTTCCCTACACCCACCTAAACACTGACTGAGCTCCAATAACAAACCCATAGACATTGGCAGTGAGTTGGAAAGTGACTGTCTTGTGTTTTTCATTCCACTTAAAAAGAGACTTATGCCACTGTACTGACTGGTTGACTGGATGATAACAAATCCAGAAATCGGACATGCTATTTTCCCCTTCTTTTCTCCCTGGAGGTAGAGAGACCTTCAGTATATCCTGCCTGCAGTATTTCCCCCTTGGTGCCAGCGTGAGTTGTTGACAGGGCTGCTGTGAGCTCTGAGTCTGTGTGAAGGACAGGACATGATATGAACTCACTCCTCTTCGCCTCATTGCTCCCATCATGCTTAGTACTTAGAGAGTGCCTTCCACCGAGCTCGAGGCCATGAACTTGTATGGCGCCCTGGTTAATTTGGCACCGAGCTCAAGTTAAGTCTTAATACCATTATTCTGACGTGTGTTGTAACACCAGTCCTCATTAGTAGGAAAGATTCTACAACCAGCTATATCAGTATGCTAACTACACTATCAAAATATGGCCTTTAGGCTTAATTCAGAGATTTGCATTGTGTTATGAACCCCCAACAACCTCCCTCCCCATACAACACCTCCCTGCCTCTGGAAGTGTAATCCTGCTCCTGATATCACAGCTTGCCTCCTGGCACCATTCCTGAATCCAGGGACGTATCAGAAATGGGTCACCTTACAACTTCCTTACAACTTCACGCTTATAAATGAAGCTCCCCGGTTTTACCGCTATTAAACCTTTGGGAAAGTGTGTGTGTGTTAATACAGCTGCATGGGGTGTGTCGGGCCCAAGCGTGCATAGGAGGAAGCAATAGAGATTGGACAGGAAAGCCTGCCACAGGAACTGGCAGCCAGATTGATTCATGGTTCAAGGGCTGTGCAGTACAGTACTCTACCTCCTTGGGTCAGTGTCTGTGTAGTGTGTGTTGTACACTGGACTGTACGTAGTCTTCCTGCTCCATTGACTAGGCATCTGGTCCCAGAACCATAAGGGAACTTGTAAAGTGACGCTCTGATTGGTCTAACACAGCTTTCCTTCATAGCCTCTGAATAGGTGATGATCGGTGACGGCAACATATTTGTGCACAGACAAAGACAGAGGAGATCAAGAGGAGAAATGGGAGAGTACTGAGACACAGTCTGCTTTGGATCACTACTATATCTCTCTGTACTGGTGTCCTGTACAAAGCCTAACTCTTGGGCTAGACGCCCCCTGTTCTACAGTAGAAGTAGTCCTGATGTGTGGGAGGAGAGGAGAGTCTGAATAGAGTGTCTGACATGTAGCTGCCCATGCAGGTTACACAAGGTTTCCATGGAATTGAGCGCTTCAGGCCTGACTGACAGAACAGCAATGTGAAACCAACTGCCTCCATCACAGGAGAGATACAGACTCCTTCTGAAAACTCCCTCTCTACCGCACATAATAATTCACTTATGAAGGAACTATTTGAGGCATTCGTGTTCTCACATGAAATATAGTGGAATAATACCGCTGTAAGTCTATACCCTTACACATATGACATTGATTTGTATAATGCATATATTCTCAGAAACTAAAAACACATAACAGGATTGTAAATCCTCTCCAGGGACTGTACTGTACATCAGATCAGCGTGGAGATGCATGGGAACACATCTTGGCTTGTAAATCCTCAGGGGCCAGAGAGAGTTAGCTTTTTGAAGTCATTGCGTTTCTGCTTGGAGTCTAGCAGTGGGAGTAGAAATGGGGGAGAGAGGAAGGAGGAGAGGCTGTGAGAGAGATAGGAAGGAGGGGAGGCTGTGAGAGAGATAGGAAGGAGGAGAGGCTGTGAGTGAGATAGGAAAGAGGAGAGGCTGTGAGAGAGATAGGAAGGAGGGGAGGCTGTGAGAGAGATAGGAAGGAGGGGAGGCTGTGAGTGAGATAGGAAGGAGGGGAGGCTGTGAGAGAGATAGGAAGGAGCAGAGGCTGTGAGAGAGATAAGAAGGAGCGGAGGCTGTGAGAGAGACAAGAAGGAGCGGAGGCTGTGAGAGAGATAGGAAGGAGGGGAGGCTGTGAGAGAGATAGGAAGGAGGGGAGGCTGTGAGAGAGATAGGAAGGAGGGGAGGCTGTGAGAGAGATAAGAAGGAGCGGAGGCTGTGAGAGAGACAAGAAGGAGCGGAGGCTGTGAGAGAGACAAGAAGGAGCGGAGGCTGTGAGAGAGATAAGAAGGAGCGGAGGCTGTGAGAGAGACAAGAAGGAGCGGAGGCTGTGAGAGAGATAGGAAGGAGGGGAGGCTGTGAGAGAGTTAGGAAGGAGGAGAGGCTGTGAGAGAGATAGGAAGGAGGGGAGGCTGTGAGAGAGATAGGAAGGAGGGGAGGCTGTGAGAGAGATAGGAAGGAGCGGAGGCTGTGAGAGAAATAGGAAGGAGCGGAGGCTGTGAGAGAGTTAGGAAGGAGGGGAGGCTGTGAGAGAGATAGGAAGGAGCAGAGGCTGTGAGAGAGATAAGAAGGAGCGGAGGCTGTGAGAGAGACAAGAAGGAGCGGAGGCTGTGAGAGAGATAGGAAGGAGGGGAGGCTGTGAGAGAGATAGGAAGGAGCAGAGGCTGTGAGAGAGATAGGAAGGAGCGGCGGCTGTGAGAGAGATAGGAAGGAGGGGAGGCTGTGAGAGAGGTAGGAAGGAGCGGAGGCTGTGAGAGAGATAGGAAGGAGCGGAGGCTGTGAGAGAGATAGGAAGGAGGGGAGGCTGTGAGAGAGATAGGAAGGAGGGGAGGCTGTGAGAGAGTCCTGGCTGTTCCATGGGAAGGTTAAAAAGACATTCCTACATTTCAGAATCAATGGGTTTGATTCATTTGCAGTAAATTACCATTGAACATCAGTATTGTAGATTGTACCATTAACTACCACAGCCAGGTAGGAGTTCCAACTTCCTTGCCTCTATCCACCAGCCAACCGTCTGGTCTGACCGAATGACTGGGAGGAAGTAGTGCAGCAGATGTTCCTCTCTGGTATTTATGGAATCTGCTTTTGGTACAAACATGACACTTCCTGACCCAGTCCCTGGAGATTGTTATGCAAAGGAGGAGGAGGAGAAGGGGAAGGAGAAGGGAGTGAGTGAAGGAGTGAAAGATAATACGTTTTTTGATGTCTGGTATGTAGAACAACAGAGTTGGAGATAGAATGCACACAGCTGACTGAGTAAATCAGTCATGTATTTAACCCACGTCATTTAGTGTTGAAACCTTGGCCTCAAACCGTTCTCTAACCCAGTCACTGGGTCTCACTTATGAGGCCATCCAGATAAAGCTTTGGTTAGATCAGTGTGACCATAACCTCACCCCACTATCTTTGCCAACTGACCGACCACCATCTTTGACTCCTTCTGGCAGCATGAGTACATTGACTTCCTTCCTCATTCCCTGGCTATTTGTGCCACCTGTTGTTTCATTGATAAAGCTCCCAATTAAGAGGGGAAGTGTGTGGAGGAAGAGGGAGAGAAAGGCCGGGAGCGGAGCGGAGAGCAGCCATGCCCCCAGTGGCCCCAGGTCAGTCTGTGGCTCCTGCCTCCAGTCTCGTTAGAGCAGACATTGCTTCCTCCCAGGATGGACCTTTCATCCATGTCATGAGAATATATTCCCCTGGCCCCTGGTCCTCCTGTGACGGGCCGACTGGCTGGATGCAATCAGACCCTACCCATCCTGTCTATCCCCCCAACCCCCTCAGTCTCCTCCCTCCCAAGGACTTAGGCTGAGGCCTTCCCTGGAACCCCCCCGCCTCATTAACTCCCAATGGACATTCTCTCTGACACCCCCTCTCTGTGGCATCATGGAACAGTCCACTCTCAGACACAGACAAGACGGAGCTCTCCATTAACATTTTGCTCATGTGATGCATGCATACATTATCCTGTCCCCCCCTCTGTGTCCCGGGGACAAGGCCCTGTTTTGGCCCTGGCTGCTGACCTGCGGTGACCCTTATGGCAGACACAGAATGGATCCTCTGTGCTCGCAGCATTCCCTTCAGCCCTCTCTCTGATCTCTACGCCGGGCATTGGAGAGACCAGCCCACACACTGGTTCATCAGGCCTAAATGAGGGAGGAAGGATGGAGGGATGGATGAAGGGTTGATTTGGTGGTCTACAGGCTGATTGATGGAGAGTAATGACAGTGTAATGACCAGTAGAACAACAAGGATTTCTGCCTGTCAGCAGCTAGCTGATAGAAATGTCATGCAATCCTCTACCTTGCCTCCTGCATGTTGACTACTGCTGTGTGTGTGCGTTTGCGTGTGTGTGGACCTCCTGCTCCATCACAGATGGCATGAGTAACAGACACACCCCGGCCTGTAACACAGCAGTAGTTTCAGAGCAGCCTTATACAACACTAACCAGTCTCTTCAACCTCACCATCTATTAGCAGGTAGGAATACATTGTGTTACTCTAACTTACTTTAAGGCTCCTCAGAATAGAAACAACTTAGAGTGAAAGGATGGAATGGAATGCTTTTTTGTCTCCCGGGGGCTGAATGAGATTGAGTTTCCTTTACTCCACAGTGAGTCCACACGGTCCCATATATAGGGATTGTGGTTAGAGTTGGATATTTAGTTTGAATTCCTCTGATTCCAGATGCTCTGATCTGTTTATTGTAACCTTTTGGCTGCACAGTCTGCTACGGATCAAGCTTGTGGACATTTTTCTCTAATGTCCCCATTACATGCAATAGAGGTGTGTGAGTAAGAGTGTTCTAGTGTTTATGTTGTGAATCACTCTCCTATCATTTCAGCAGCAGCATTTCACAGCAGGTCAGATAACAGGACTTTATTCTTTTAAAGTGCTTTCCTCAACATCTTAAATAAGCATGCCCCATTCAAAAAATGTAGAACCAGGAACAGAGGCTAGCTTTTTCAAACAGAAATTTGCATCCTGTAGCACAAACTCCAAAAAGTTCTGGGACACTAAAGTCCATGGAGAATAAGAGCCCCTCCTCCCAGCTGCCCACTGCACTGAGGATAGGAAACACTGTCACCACCGATAAATCCACGATAATTGAACAATAAGCATTTTTCTACGGCTGGCCATGCTTTCCACCTGGCTTCCCCTACCCCGGTCAACAGCCCTGCACGCCCCACAGCAACTTGCCCAAGCCTCCCCCATTTATCCTTCACCCAAATCCAGATAGCTGATGTTCTGAAAGAGCTGCAAAACCTGGACCCCAACAAATCACCCGGGCTAGACAATCTGGACCCTCACTTTCTAAAATGATCCTTCGAAATCGTTGCAACCCCTATTACTAGCCTGTTCAATCTCTCTTTCGTATCGTCTGAGATCCCCAAAGATTGGAAAGCTGCCGCGGCCATCCCCCTCTTCAAAGGGGGAGACACTCTAGACCCAAACTGCTACAGACCTATATCTATCCTGCCCGGCCTTTCTAAAGTCTTCGAAAGCCAAGTTAACAAACAGATCACCGACCATTTAGAATCCCACCGTACCTTCTCAGCTATGCAATCTGGTTTCCGAGCTGGTCATGGGTGCACCTCAGCCACGGTCAAGGTCCTAAACGATACGATATCATAACCACCATCGATAAGAGACAATATGTGCAGCCGTATTCATTGACCTGGCCAAGGCTTTCGACTCTGTCAATCACCACATTCTGTCTCACCTGGTTCACCAACTACTTCTCAGAAAGAGTTCAGTGTGTCAAATCGGAGGGCCTGTTGTCCAGACCTCTGGCAGTCTCTATGGGGGTGCCACAGGGTTCAATTCTCGGGCCGACTCTTTTCTCTGTATACATCAATGATGTCGCTCTTGCTGCTGGTGATTCTCTGATCCACCTCTACGCAGATGACACCTTCTGTATACTTCTGGCCCTTCTTTGTACACTGTGTTAACTAACCTCCAGACGAGCTTCAATGCCTTACAACTCTCCTTTTGTGGCCTCCAACTGCTCTTAAATGCAAGTAAAACTAAATGCATGCTCTTCAACCGATTGCTGCCCGCACCCTCCCGCCCGCCCGTCCAGCATCACTACTCTGGAGGGTTCTGACTTAGAATATGTGGACAACTATAAATACCTATGTGTCTGGTTAGACTATAAACTCTCCTTCCAGACTCACATTAAGCATCTCCAATCATAATTAAATCTAGAATCGGCTTCCTATTTCGCAACAAAGTGTAATGGATGCGTGTTGGTGGCAGGGAAGTCAGGCACAGGAATATCGAACTTGGTATAAACGGAGTTGTTTAATCAGTGCTTCACAAAACTCCAAAACCAAAATTACAAAATAATAAAAAGTGGGTATAAAACCCGTCGCGCACCAACACATAATACACAAACATACAATCAAACAATCTCCGACAAGGACATGAGGGGAAACAGAGGGTTAAATACACTACATGTAATTTATGGGATTGGAACCAGGTGTGAAGGAAGACAAGACAAAACCAATGGAAATTAAAAATGGATCAGTGATGGCTAGAAGGTCGGTGACTTCGACTGCTGAACACTGCCCGAACAAGGAGAGGGACCGACATCGGCGGAAGTCGTGACACAAAGCATCCTTCACTACATGCTGCCAAACATACCCTCGTAAAACTGACTATCCTGCCGATCCTTGACTTCGGCGATGTAATTTAAAAAATATCCTCCAACACTCTACTCAGAAAATTGGATGTAGTCTATGACAGTGCCATCCGTTTTGTCACCAAAGCCCCATATACTACCCACCACTGCGACCTGTATGCTCTCGTTGGCTGGCCCTCGCTTCATATTCGTCGCCAAATCCACTGGCTCCAGGTCATCTATAAGTCTTTGCTAGGTAAAGCCCCGCCTTATCTCAGATTTTCTCTCCACCCCCAATTCCCCATTGCACTAACATACAGAAACACCACCACACCTGCTGTAGTCTACCCAGATTTGGGATTTTGGTCACCATAGCAGCACCCACCCGTAGCACGTGCTCCAGCAGGTATATTTCACTGGTCACCCCCAAAGCCAATTCCTCCTTTTGCCGCCTTTCCTTCCAGTTCTCTGCTGCCAATGACTGGAACGAATTGCAAAAATCACTGAAGCTGAAAAGTCATATCTCCCTCACTAACTTTAAGCACCAGCTGTCAGAGCAGCTCACAGATCACTGCACCTGTACATGGCCCATCTGTAAATAGCCCATCCAACTACCTCATCCCCATACTGTTATTTATTTATTTAAATTTTGTTTTGCTCCTTTGCACCCCAGTATCTCTACTTGCACATTCATCTTCTGCACATCTATAACATCTATAAATTGTAATTATTTCGCCACTATGGCCTATTTATTGCCTGTATATAGACTTTTTCTTTTGTGTTCTTGACTGTATATTTGTTTATTCCATGTGTAACTCTGTGTTGTTTTTTGTGTCGCACTGCTTTGCTTTATCTTGGCCAGGTCGCAGTTGTCAATGAAAACTTGTTCTCAACTAGCCTACCTGGTTAAATAAAGGTGAAATAAAAAATAATATATAAAAGGACAGATTTTGATCTCTAAAAGGACTCTTTTCATCCTCTCTTTTGAGAGGCTCTCTGAAGGCCCAGCTGGGACAGACAGAGGATTGTAATGGGGATGTGATAGGGATAGACAGGCAGACCGACAAAGGCATGGGATTGATTTGGGACAGACAGACTGACAGACAGACAGACAGACAGACAGACAGACAGACAGACAGACAGAGACAGATCCTTGGGATGGGTTTGGGACAGACAGACAGACAGACAGACAGACAGACAGACAGACAGACAGACAGACAGACAGACAGACAGACAGACAGACAGACAGACAGAGACTTGAGATGGGTTTGGGACAGACAGACAGACAGACAGACAGACAAAGGCTTGGGATTGATTTGGGACAGACAGACTGACAGACAGAGGTTTGGGATTGGTTTGGGACAGATAGACTGACAGACAGAGGTTTGGGATTGGTTTGGGAATGACAGACAGAAAGTAGCTTGTGATGGGTTTGGGACAGACATACCGACAGAGGCTTGTGATGGGTTTGGGAGAGACAGACTGACAGACAGATGCTTGGGATGGGTTTGGGACAGACAGACAGACAGACAGACAGACAGACAGACAGACAGACAGAGACAGATCCTTGGGATGGGTTTGGGACAGACAGACAGACAGACAGACAGACAGACAGACAGACAGACAGACAGACACTTGGGATGGGTTTGGGACAGACAGACAGACAGACAGACAGACAGACAGACAGACAGACAGACAGACAGAGACTTGGGATGGGTTTGGGACAGACAGACAGACAGACAGACAGACAGACAGACAGACAGACAGACAGACAGACAAAGGCTTGGGATTGATTTGGGACAGACAGACTGACAGACAGAGGTTTGGGATTGGTTTGGGACAGATAGACTGACAGACAGAGGTTTGGGAATGACAGACAGAAAGTAGCTTGTGATGGGTTTGGGACAGACATACCGACAGAGGCTTGTGATGGGTTTGGGACAGACAGACTGACAGACAGATGCTTGGGATGGGTTTGGGACAGACAGACAGACAGACAGACAGACAGACAGACAGACAGACAGACAGACAGACAGACAGACAGACAGACAGACAGACAGACAGACAGACAGACACAGACTGACAGACAGACAGACAGAGACAGATCCTTGGGATGGGTTTGGGACAGACAGACAGACAGACAGACACTTGGGATGGGTTTGGGACAGACAGACAGACAGACAGACAGACAGACAGACAGACAGACAGACAGACAGACAGACAGACAGACAGACAGACAGACAGACAGATGGGGTTGGGTTAGGTATATTGAGTAATGGATGACTCGTCATGACAATGTCACTCTCTGTCTTTCAGTCTGTTATGCTACAATCCCAGTCCTCTCGTACTGATACTTCAATAGAGCAACTCAACTGTCCACAGATCTTTATGGGCCAGTTTCCTAGATTAAGCAACCTCTGTATCAAAAATGCTTTGAAGTCCAGAATTAGGATTAATCTGGGTTTGGTAAACCCTGCCCTGGGTTTGGTAAACCCCCCACCCCCCAACCCTCCAATAAGACCCCCCCACCTCACCAAACCCCATCTCCATAATAAACCCCACCAACCCCCCTCTCCATAATAAACCCCACCAACCCACATCTCCATAATAAACCCCACCAACCCCCCTCTCCATAATAAACCCCACCAACCCCCCTCTCCACAATAAACCCCACCAACCCCCCTCTCCATAATAAATCCCACCAACCCCCCTCTCCATAATAAACCCCACCAATCCCCCTCTCCATAATAAACCCCACCAACCCCCCTCTCCATAATAAACCCCACCAACCCCCCCTCCATAATAAACTCCACCAACCCCCCCTCTCCATAATAAACCCCACCAACCCCCCTCTCCATAATAAACCACACCAACCCCCCCTCCATAATAAACCCCATCAACACCCCTCTCCATAATAAACCCACCAACACCCCTCTCCATAATAAACCCCACCAACTCCCCTCTCCATAATAAACCCCGACAACCCCCATCTCCATAATAAACCCAACCAACCATCCCCTCCATAATAAACCCCACCAACCCCCCTCTCCATAATAAACCCCACCAATCCCCCTCTCCATAACAAACCCCACCAACCCCCCTCTCCATAATAAACCCCACCAACCCCCCTCTCCATAATAAACCACACCAACCCCCCCTCCATAATAAACTCCACCAACCCCCCCTCTCCATAATAAACCCCACCAACCCCCCTCTCCATAATAAACCACACCAACCCCCCCTCCATAATAAACCCCATCAACCCCCCTCTCCATAATAAACCCACCAACACCCCTCTCCATAATAAACCCCACCAACTCCCCTCTCCATAATAAACCCCGACAACCCCCAACTCCATAATAAACCCCACCAACCATCCCCTCCATAATAAACCCCACCAACCCCCCCTCCATAATAAACACCACCAACCATCCCCTCCATAATAAACCCCACCAACCCCCCCTCCATAATAAACCCCACCAACCATCCCCTCCATAATAAACACCACCAACCTCCCTCTCCATAATAATCTGCACCAACCACCCCCTCCATAATACACCCCACCAACCATCACCTCCATAATAAACCCCACCAACCCCCCTCCATAATAAACACCACCAACCTCCCTCTCCATAATAAACCACACCAACCCCCCTCTCCATAATAAACCCTGTCAACCCCCCTCTCCATAATAAACCCCGTCAACCCCCCTCTCCATAATAAACCCCGTCAACCCCCCTCTCCATAATAAACCACACCAACCCCCCTCTCCATAATAAACCCAGCCAACCCCCCTCTCCATAATAAACCCCACCAACCCCCCTCTCCATAATAAACCCCACCAACCCCCCTCTCCATAATAAACCCCACCAACCCCCCTCTCTATAATAAACCCCGCCAACCCCCCTCTCCATAATAAACCCCGCCAACCCCCCTCTTCATAATAAACCCCGCCAACCCCCCTCTCCATAATAAACCCCGCCAACCCCCCTCTCCATAATAAACCCCACCAACACCCCTCTCCATAATAAACCCCACCACCCCCTCTCCATAATAAACCCCACCAACCCCACTCTCCATAATAAACCCCACCATCCCCCCTCTCCATAATAAACCCCACCAACCCCCCTCTCCATAATAAACCCCACCACCCCCTCTCCATAATAAACCCCACCAACCCCCCTCTCCATAATAAACCCCACCACCCCCTCTCCATAATAAACCCCACCAACACCCCTCTCCATAATAAACCCCACCACCCCCCTCTCCATAATAAACCCCACCAACCCCCCTCTCCATAATAAACCCCACCAACCCCCCTCTCCATAATAAACCCCACCAACCCCCCTCTCCATAATAAACCCCGCCAACCCCCCTCTCCATAATAAACCCCAGCAACCCCCAACTCCATAATAAATCCCACCAAACATCCCCTCCATAATAAACCCCACTAACCCCCCCTCTCCATAATAAACCCCACCAACCCCCCTCTCCATAATAAATCCCACCATCCCCCCTCTCCATAATAAACCCCACCAACCCCCCTCTCCATAATAAACCCCACCAACCCCCCTCTCCATAATAAACCCCGCCAACCCCCCTCTCCATAATAAACCCCAGCAACCCCCAACTCCATAATAAACCCCACCACCCCCTCTCCATAATAAACCCCACCAACCCCCCTCTCCATAATAAACCCCACCATCCCCCCTCTCCATAATAAACCCCACCAACCCCCCTCTCCATAATAAACCCCACCAACCCCCCTCTCCATAATAAACCCCACCAACCCCCCTCTCCATAATAAACCCCACCAACCCCCCTCTCCATAATAAACCCCACCACCCCCTCTCCATAATAAACCCCACCAACCCCCCTCTCCATAATAAACCCCACCACCCCCTCTCCATAATAAACCCCACCAACACCCCTCTCCATAATAAACCCCACCACCCCCCTCCATAATAAACCCCACCATACCTAACTAGCCACATTATATGGGAGACTAGATGTTCTCGTGTCTGTCAGTGAGATGTCGTACTGTGAGAGTTAATCCCTGCTGCTTTCCCACATTTGGGGATTAGACACCCCTGGGTTGATAAGAGGGAGGGTGGTGGTCCTGCGTTAAATGGGTTGCTGGAAATCAGAAGGTAAACAAAGGATAAATTGACTGACAACACATGGTGGGATAGCAGCTAACCTCCTTCTCCCTGTGCCGGGCCTGCCTGGCTGCCTTGCTGACTGGCTGCTGCTGCGCTATGCAAGTACGTACATGGCCACCACATCATAGGGTGTGGTTTTGAAATGCTGATTACTTTTATTTATTTTTTTAGGGGGTGGATCAGCTTTAATATTGAAAATAGATTGTGGCTTCTATCAATGTAATTGTCTGCATCTATTCCAACCCCCAAATGTTTTATATGAATATATATATTTTAATATATTTTCCTTTATTATTGTCCCCTAACCCTACCACCCCTCCCATAATTTGAGTGAACTAATAGACAACAACACTTAGGCTTCTACTTCCAGCGTATATGTACATAGTATATACATTTTACGGACACAGTATATTTTACATTAGTTATCCTTTGTTTGTTTTTAGTCACATTCTTCAGCTACCCTCAACCCCTCCCACCTATCTCTGAAGACCTATTTGCCATATATTTTTCAACTGTGACGTGATATTTCACAAAAGCTCTGAACCTATATACATTTTACGGACACAGTATATTTGACATTAGTTATCTTTTTATTTTTTGGTCCCACTCAGCTCCTCTCTACCCCTCGCATCTATCTCTGAACACCATCCAGTTTTGATGGTTCTGAACCTTTCTTTTCTCATAGTTTCTACAAATTGTAAATGAAAGGTAACATTTTTACTAAAACTATTGTTATATTATTGATCAATTGACTATGACTTTTCAGATCTACCAGCAGTGCTATTTGCAGAGTTAACTCCAGGTAAATGTTGCAATTCTTCAGCCATTCCTCAACCTGTGACCAAAAACATGCTACATATGGACTTTACCAAAACAAATTATCTAATGATTCTGTCTCTTCGCAGCAAAATCTGCAGAGCAGGGATGGTTGTAGTCCCCATATGTATATAAACAGGTTTTTAGAAATTTTTGCAAATGTATTAAAAGTAATAAACTGAATTATCACATTTACATAAGTATTCAGACCCTTTCCTCAGTACTTTGTTGAAGCACCTTTGGCAGCGATTACAGCCTTGAGTCTTCTTGGGTGTGACGCTACAAGCTTGGCACACCTGTATTCTGGGAGTTTCTCCCATTCTTCTCTGCAGATCCTCTCAAGCTCTGTCAGGTTTGATGGGGAGTGTCGCTGCACAGCTATTTTCAGATCTCTCCAGAGATGTTCAATCAGGTTCAAGTTTGGGCTCTGGCTGGGCCATTCAAGGACATTCAGAGACTTGTCCCAAAGCCACTCCTGTGTTGTCTTGGCTGTGTGCTTAGAGTCATTGTCCTGTTGGAAGGTGAACCTTCACTCCAATCTGAGGTCCTGAGCGCTCTGGAGCAGGTTTTCATCAAGGATCTCTCTGTATTTTGCTCCGTTCATCATTCCCTCAATCCTGACTACCCTCCTAGTCTCTGCCACCGAAAAACATCCCCCAGCATGACGCTGTCACCACCATGTTTCACTGTAGGGATGTTGCCAGTTTTCCTCCAGACGTGATGCTTGGCATTCAGGCCAAAGAGTTCAATGTTGGTTTCTCATAGTCTGAGAGTCCTTTAGGTGCATTTTGACACACTCCAAGTGGGCTGTTATGTGCCTTTTACTGAGGAGTGGCTTTCGTCTGGCCACTCAAATCAAATCGCCGAATACAACAGGTGAATTCTTACTTACAAGCCCTTAACCACCAATGCAGTTTTAAGAAAAAATTGTGTTAAAGTATTTACTAAAATAAAAAATGTGCGGTACAGAGTAAATGTGCGGGGGCACAGGTTATTTGAGGTAATATGTACATGTATGTAGAGGTAAGGTGACAGAGTAGACAGAGTAGCAGCAGCGTAAATGGGGGTGGGGACAATGCAAATAGTCCGGGTAGCCATTTGATTAGCTGTTCAGAAGTCTTATGACTTGGGGGTAGAAGCTGTTAAGAAGCCTTTTGGATCTAGACTTGGCGCTCCGGTACCGCTTTCCGTGCAGTAGCAGAGAGAACAGTCTATGACTAGGATGGCTGGAGTCTTTGGCAATTTTTAGTGTCTTCCTCTGACACCGCCTGGTATAGAGGTCCTGGATGGCAGGAAGCTTGGCCCCAGTGATGTACTGGGCCGTACGCATACCCTCTGTAGTGTGATAATTCAGTTTATTATTTTTGATCAATTTGCAAAAAAATCTAAACTTGTTTTTGCTTTGTCATTATGGGGTATTGTGTGTAGATTGATGATGGGGGAAAACAATTTAATCAATTTTAGAATATGGCTGTAATGTAACAAAATGTGGAAAAAGTCAAGGGGTCTGAATACTTTCCGAATGCACTGTATATAATTATATTCCTTGCAAATATTTAGTATAATTATTTAAATTGAAAAATTCGAAGTTTTGAATCTGGCGTTGTTTTGTGTATCAGTTCATAAACCATGTGCAATGGAATCGGAACATCGAAAATCTCTTCCCAACTATTTTGCAACCTGTATGGCACAGCTGTCAATTTTTTTGTCATTAAATGAAACTGGTGTACTTTGTTATTTATCACAATTTTCTTTAACCAATGTTGGTCTTTAATGCAGGGCTGTCAGACAAGGGGGAGAAAGTAAGGATACTTTCTCCCCCTTCCACTTGCCTCTTACATTTTTTTTACGGTATTGCTGCAATTAGTTGGTTGTAATTTTAGATAAAGCAGATTTTTCCACATATTTCTGTTAGCTGCATATGTGACAAATCCACCAGTCCAATTTATGATATAATTGACAAAGAGTATACAGTTTATTTTAAAAATTATAATGTTTTTTTTTGCAATTAGTATATTTGTGTTTAACCATAATATTTGTTGTAATATTTGTTCTGTCTTTTCTGGTGGATTAAAATGAAATTGCAACCAACTTTTTATGGCTTGTTTTAAAAAGAACAATATTTTGGAGATTTCATTTTCAAATAGCCGAAAGTGAGAGGTTGTAATCTAGAAAGAGGCCCTTCTTGAACACGGGGTGAGCCGTTCGTACTACAGTGATAGAATACCAGTTCGGATATAAGTATAGCTCTGTATGACTGAAACCTTTAGTGAGAGAGCTAATGCTTTAATAATTTTTATAATTTCTGCCCTCCGAATTCATATTTATTATATAAATAAGCCTATTCATTTTGTCTGGCTTGCGATTCCAAATAAAATTGAATATTTTTGGCTCATATAATAAAAAAAAAAACAAGTTGTTAGGTGTTGGCAGGGCAATAAGCAAATAGGTCAACTGGGATATGACTAAAGAGTTAATCAGGGTGATTTTTCCACAGGCAGGTATTTTAGTTTCCATGGTAGCAAGATTGTATCTATTTTGTTAACTTTCTATTAAAATGTGTTGGTGTGAGATAATTTCTTTCTTCCGGGATATGAATACCAAGTATGTCCACTTCACCGTCAGACCATTTTATTGGTAAACTACACGGTAATGTAAAAGTCTTATTTTTTTGTGAACCAATACTTATCATAGTTTAGTTGTAATCCAGAGAAAAATGATCTAGATCCTCTATGAGGCTATGGAGGGATCCAAACTGTGGATTTAAAAGAAAACAATCATTAGCGTACAATGACACCTTTGTTTTTAAGCCCTGGATTTCTAGCCCCTTGATTTTATTGTTGGATCTGATTTTAATAATTTGACATTATTAATAGAAAAATATCCCTATATTTTCTTTGTTAATATGGACTCTTTTGACCTAAATTGCTTTTGTTTGAAAGATGAGTATTGAATTGCATGGCCTCTAAAGGCACATTTAAAACCTGTTTGGGAAAGGCGTGCCGCTAGCGGGACACCTCGACAACATCCGGTGAAATTGCAGAGCGCCAAATTCAAATTAAATTACTATAAATATTTAACTTTCATAAAATCACAAGTGTAATACATCAAAATAAAGCTTAACTTGTTGTTAATCCAGCTGCCGTGTCAGATTTCAAAAAGGCTTTACGGCGAAAGCAAACCATGCGATTATCTGAGGACAGCGCCCCGCATACCAACACATGAAAAACATATTTCAACCAGGCAGGTGCGACACGAAAGTCAGAAATAGCTATATAAAAAAATGCCTTACCTTTGATGATCTTCTTCTGTTGGCACTCAAAAAGGTCCCAGTTACATCACAAATGGTCCTTTTGTTCGATAATGTCCTTCTTTATATCCATAAAAACTCAGTTTAGCTGGCGCGCTTCAGTCAATAATCCATCCAGTTACCCTCCATCAAAATGCATACAAAATGAATCCCAAACGTTACTAATAAACTTTTCCAAACAACTCAAACAACGTTTATAATCAAACCTTAGGTATCCTAATACGCTAATAAACGCTAAAATTTAAGACGGAGAATAGTATGTTCATTACCGGAGATAAATAAGAAAGAACGAGCTTTCTTCCACGCGCTTGGAAACACTACAGCCAAAATGGGAGCCACTTAGAAAAACTACAATTTCTGGGTCATTTTTCCAAATACCAGCCTGAAACTCTTTCTAAAGACTGTTGACATCTAGTGGAAGCCCTAGGAACTGCAATTTGGGAGGACTTGGGCTTATATTTATAGTACTAGCCATTGAAAATAGTGGTAAGCTGAATTTCTTTCGCCTGCCGTATCAGTTCTGTTATACTCACAGACATAATTTTAACAGTTTTAGAAACTTTAGAGTGTTTTCTATCTAAATCTACCAATTATATGCATATCCTAGCTTCTGGGCCTGAGTAACAGGCAGTTTACTTTGGGCACGCTTTTCATCCGGACGTAAAAATACTGCCCCCTATCCCAAAGAAGTGTCCCATACAATAAGGGGTCTGCTGTACCTATGTTATGTTGGAAAAGTCAGTTATATTTTTTTCTGTCCTGGTTAAAAACAAGTTTTCATCTAATAGGCTTTGATAAAATTTCCAATATCCTCGCCCACATGTAAATTCTGTACACTACCGTTCAAAAGTTTGGGGTCACTTAGAAATGTCCTTGTTTTGAAAGAAAAACACTTTTCCCCCCATTAAAATAACATAAAATTGATCAGAAATACAGTGTAGACATTGTTAATGTTGTAAATGACTATTGTAGCTGGAAATGGCAGATTCTTTTTATGGAATATCTACATAGGCATACAGAGGCCCATTATCAGCAACCATCACTCCGGTGTTCCAATGGCACGTTGTGTTAGCTAATCCAAGTTTATCATTTTAAAAGGCTAATTGATCATTAGAAAACCCTTTTGCAATTATGTACAGCTGAAGCTGTTGTGCTAATTAAAGAAGCAATACAACTGGCATTCTTTAGACTAGTTGAGTATCTGGAGCATCAGTATTTGTGGGTTCAATTACAGGCTCAAAATGGCCAGAAACAAAGAACTTTCTTCTGAAACTCGTCAGCTTATTCTTGTTCTGAGAAATGAAGACTATTCCATGCGAGAAATTGCCAAGAAACGGAAGATCTCGTACAACGCTGTGTACTACTCCCTCCACAGAACAGAGCAAACTGGCTCTAACCAGAATAGAAAGAGGAGTGGGAGGCCCCGGTGCACAACTGAGCAAGAGGACAAGTACATTAGAGTGTCTACTTTGAGAAACAGACACCTCAGAAGATCTCAAATGGCAGCTTCTTTAAATATTATCCGCAAAACACCAGTCTCAATGTCAACAGTGAAGATGCGACTCCGTGATGCTGCCCTTCTAGGCAGAGTTGCAAAGAAAAAGCCATATCTCAGACTGGCCAATAAAAATAAAATATTAAGATGGGCAAAAGAACACAGACACTGGACAGAGGATCTCTGCCTAGAAGACCAGCATCCCAGAGTCGCCTCTTCATTATTTGGACCTTATAGATTAATGAGCCAAATCCGTTTTTGGTCCAATAACATATTTAAAATAATCCATCTACCTTGCGGATCTGTTTGGACAATTTGCACAGTCCTATTTTCACACAACTTAATCTAAAATTGTTGAAGGACTTTCCTGTTAACAATAGATATTATATTCAGCTACTTGCTGCCTCTCGTTGTTCTGTAGATGCTCTAATAGAACAACTTATAGTTTTTGACAAGGAGGCGCAAAGTAACAAGCAAATACATGTGAGAGTTCATTTTAATATCATTACACGCCGTAACTGTAATCCATAAAACACCACCAGTCATGGCGAGTCACCGTTTGCAACACATACTGTAGACCTATCCCTTTCCTTTCCCTACTGCACAGGACATCACGTTGAATCATATCAGCACGCTAGCTGACGTCTATCACAATAAAAAAAATCCTGTTACTGTGCAAGACAGAGCAGCACACCACTATCCTGTCATGGCTGCCGTTTCACAACACCTGCCTGGGGTGCAGCACAACAGAACACCCTGGATAACTGGGAGCATAATTCCTCCTCCTCCATGACCCGCATATGGCTTGTCTGTCTCTGAGAGAGAGAGTGTCCTCCCCTAATAAAAAAGGTATGATAATCAGTGTCTTACAGTAAGTGCTGCTGGCGCTGCCCCAGATCTGTCAGCTCATACACCGTTTGATTAATCTCCACGGCCTCGTCTGAATCTGTTCTGCAATCAGTGATAAGGAACATTAATGTCTAATTGCACTTGAGATTTGAACAATGACATTGGCTGGCAGACCATGTAGAACAGACTTGCTTGCTGTCATTGCCACTGCCAACATTACTGTGGTTTTGAAGTGGTTCACTGTATACATTTTCAACATTGTTGTGGAATTACTGGTCATGCTCTAGATTGGTTAATAAATTACCTATCAAATTGTACGCAATGTGTAATGGCGGATGGGTCCATAGAGGTGTGTTCAGGTGTTCCGCAAGGTTCTATTTTGGGCCCACTGTTGTTCATTTTGTATATCAACAACATTGGGGATCTTATTGAAACAGCGGATGTTCATTTTTATGCAGATGATACTGTTCTTTATTCAAGTGGTAGTAGTTTATCTTTAGCTTTTGAAAATGCCCAAAGAGCATTTAACACAAAATCTGTATGATTTAAAGCTGGTTTTAAATTCAGGTAAAACAAAATGCATGGTATTTTCAAATGCCAGGCATGTTACTAATCATGTCATTGCTACATTGGCTGGACATACTATAGAGCAAGTTAAAGTGTACAAATATTTGGGTGTGTGGATTGATGATAAGCTGAGCTTCACTGTGCATGTAGAGAACTTGATAAGGAAGCTCAAGCTGAAAGTAGGTTTTTATTACCGGCATAAGGCTTGTTTTTCTTTTGAGGCCAGGAAGGAGCTGGTATGATGTACATTACTGGCGGTTTTAGATTTTAGTGATGTTATATACAGTTGAAGTCGGAAGTTTACATACACCTAACATTTAAACTCAGTTTTTCACAATTCCTGACATTTAATCCTAGTAAAAATTCCCTGTCTTTAGGTCAGTTAGGATCACCACTTGGAGTGGAGGAGGGGCAGGGGCAGGAGGGAGTGGCAGGTTGATCGTGTCCACTCACTGTTTGCTGCTCTCACCAGGGATCTCTCACAAAGCTTTCAGTGATACATTAACAAAACATAACTATGTATGAATGTACAGTTATATATTACCAGTGAGATGTCAGCCCTATATTACCAGTGAGATGTCAGCCCTATATTACCAGTGAGATGTCAGCCCTATATTACCAGTGAGATGTCAGCCCTATATTACCAGTGAGATGTCAGCCCTATATTACCAGTGGGATGTCAGCCCAATACCACCAGTGAGGTGTCAGCCCTATATTACCAGTGAGATGTCAGCCCTATATTACCAGTGAGATGTCAGCCCTATATTACCAGTGAGATGTCAGTCCTATATTACCAGTGAGATGTCAGCCCTATATTACCAGTGAGATGTCAGCCCTATATTACCAGTGAGATGTCAGTCCTATATTACCAGTGAGATGTCAGCCCTATATTACCAGTGAGATGTCAGTCCTATATTACCAGTGAGATGTCAGCCCTATATTACCAGTGAGATGTCAGTCCTATATTACCAGTGAGATGTCAGTCCTATATTACCAGTGAGATGTCAGCCCTATATTACCAGTGAGATGTCAGCCCTATATTACCAGTGACATGTCAGCCCTATATTACCAGTGACATGTCAGCCCTATATTACCAGTGAGATGTCAGCCCTATATTACCAGTGGGATGTCAGCCCTATATTACCAGTGAGATGTCAGCCCTATATTACCAGTGAGATGTCAGTCCTATATTACCAGTGAGATGTCAGCCCTATATTACCAGTGAGATGTCAGCCCTATATTACCAGTGGGATGTCAGCCCTATATTACCAGTGACATGTCAGCCCTATATTACCAGTGAGATGTCAGCCCTATATTACCAGTGACATGTCAGCCCTATATTACCAGTGACATGTCAGCCCTATATTACCAGTGAGATGTCAGCCCTATATTACCAGTGAGATGTCAGCCCTATATTACCAGTGAGATGTCAGCCCTATATTATCAGTGAGATGTCAGTCCTATATTACCAGTGAGATGTCAGCCCAATACCACCAGTGACATGTCAGTCCTATATTACCAGTGGGATGTCAGCCCAATACCACCAGTGAGGTGTCAGCCATATATTACCAGTGAGATGTCAGTCCTATATTACCAGTGAGATGTCAGCCCAATGCCACCAGTGACATGTCAGCCCTATATTACCAGTGAGATGTCAGCCCAATACCACCAGTGACATGTCAGCCCTATATTACCAGTGAGATGTCAGCCCAATACCACCAGTGACATGTCAGCCCTATATTACCAGTGAGATGTCAGTCCTATATTACCAGTGAGATGTCAGCCCTATATTACCAGTGAGATGTCAGCCCTATACCACCAGTGACATGTCAGCCCTATATTACCAGTGAGATGTCAGTCCTATATTACCAGTGAGATGTCAGCCCTGTATGACCAGTGAGATGTCAGCCCTATATTACCAGTGAGATGTCAGCCCTATATTACCAGTGAGATGTCAGCCCTATATTACCAGTGAGATGTCAGCCCAATACCACCAGTGAGGTGTCAGCCCTATATTACCAGTGAGATGTCAGCCCTATACCACCAGTGACATGTCAGCCCTATATTACCAGTGAGATGTCAGTCCTATATTACCAGTGAGATGTCAGCCCTATATTACCAGTGAGATGTCAGTCCTATATTACCAGTGACATGTCAGCCCTATATTACCAGTGAGATGTCAGTCCTATATGACCAGTGAGATGTCAGCCCTATATTACCAGTGAGATGTCAGCCCTATACCACCAGTGACATGTCAGCCCTATATTACCAGTGAGATGTCAGTCCTATATTACCAGTGAGATGTCAGCCCTATATTACCAGTGAGATGTCAGTCCTATATTACCAGTGAGATGTCAGCCCTATATGACCAGTGAGATGTCAGCCCAATACCACCAGTGAGATGTCAGCCCTATATTACCAGTGAGATGTCAGCCCTATATTACCAGTGAGATGTCAGCCCTATATGACCAGTGAGATGTCAGCCCAATACCACCAGTGAGATGTCAGCCCTATATTATCAGTGAGATGTCAGCCCTATAGCCCTACCTCTCTAGTCTCCACTAACCAACAGTGGTCTGCTCTAGTCCTGTGTACCAAGGTCTTGTTTAAAGTGAGTTTCCATGTAGCTCAGTAGTGAGTTGATGATTGGCTAGGCTGGGCTAGGGCCGATCTCCACCTATGAACATAAAGAGACAGAACTCTAGAACCATGGTACATCAGAGTAGAGTGGCTCTAGAATCTGTGTCCTCCTCTTCCTCCTTCTCTTAATAATTGAACGAGAGCTGCTGCAGGCTGACTGAATAATGGAGAAGCTAGTCAGGCAAAGACATGTCACACAGAGAGGAAGATGAGCGGGTGTAGTCTCATCGCAGACAGAGAAAAATTTAGGAAAGAGAAGGGTATTTAATCACAGGCAGAGAAATAGGAGATGAAAACCCAGACTGCTGCAATTACAGCTTCTGTTCCAGTAATGACCTGCTGTCATCACCTCACCATGACAGCCCATGACAGGATCGACTTTTTACACTCCTGTTACCCTAAATTAGCGTTGTTAACGTGTTTACATCACTCTCTTTGACCTTCCTTCTCCACCGCCGTTCAGTGTTTACCCACCTTTTTTCCACTTTCTTCTGAGGATCAAGGGACTTCTAGTGACGTGCACAGCCACACAGGCAGCAGGCAGGACTGCAGAAACAGAATGACACAGCAGAACGCTCCATCGTCGCTGCTGAATCTGCACTGCACTAGCACGTTAGTTTCCATGGTAACGGGCCTCTTCACGTCTCCTCCCCCCTGCGTTTCTGAGATGTTATTATTTTAAGATGACTCTCAGACAGACGGACGGTCCCTCAAACAGACTGGCTGGACTGTATGACATCTCAATCAGATCAGACTCACTCAGGGGAGGTTTGTTCACACACAGGCCCAGGAGAACCCTGGCCTGGCGTGTCTCCTTCCTGTTTCCACACACATACGGAGGACATCCGTTGGGATTAGAAGCTGGGAGGTTCATAAGGCACCGGAACTGAAAATGAAGAAGCAAGCCACCATGTCACACAGTGATGGATCATTTACATGCACACAGACAGACAGACACGCACGCATGCAGACACACACACACACACCCTTGCTGGCCCCTTTGAAAGATAAACCGTAGGCAGCCAGCCCCTCTGGGCAGCTTGGCTTCAGAGTTCAGACAGTAGACCCCTGTAGTTGTACAGGCAATAAGATGTCCTACCAGTGTGTTTGTTTGGTAACAGACACCCCGACTGAGGATGACACTACAGCAGGGGTCTCCCACTGTTCTCCCACTTAAAAAGATGAGAGAGGGCTGTAATTTTCATCATAGGTACACTTCAACTATGACAGACAAAATGGGGGGAAAAGATCCAGAAAATCACATTGTAGGATTTTTTATGAATTTATTTGCAAATTATGGTGGAAAATAAGTATTTGGTCAATAACAAAAGTTTATCTCAATACTTTGTTATATACCCTTTGTTGGCAATGACAGAGGTCAAAAGTTTTCTGTAAGTCTTCACAAGGTTTTCACACACTGTTGCTGGTATTTTGGCCCATTCCTCCATGCAGATCTCCTGTAGAGCAGTGATGTTTTGGGGCTGTTGCTGGGCAACACGGACTTTCAACTCCCTCCAAAGATTTTCTATGGGGTTGAGATCTGGAGACTGGCTAGGCCACTCCAGGACCTTGAAATGCTTCTTATGAAGCCACTCCTTCGTTGCCCGGGCGGTGTGTTTGGGATCATTGTCATGCTGAAAGACCCAGCCACGTTTCATCTTCAATGCCCTTGCTGATGGAAGGAGGTTTTCACTCAAAATCTCACGATACATGGCCCCATTCATTCTTTCCTTTACACGGATCAGTCGTCCTGGTCCCTTTGCAGAAAAACAGCCCCAAAGCATGATGTTTCCACCCCCATGCTTCACAGTAGGTATGGTGTTCTTTGGATGCAACTCAGCATTCTTTGTCCTCCAAACACGACGAGTTGAGTTTTTACCAAAAAGTTCTATTTTGGTTTCATCTGACCATATGACATTCTCCCAATCTTCTTCTGGATCATCCAAATGCTCTCTAGCAAACTTCAGACGGGCCTGGACATGTACTGGCTTAAGCAGGGGGACACGTCTTAAGTCCCTGGCGGCGTAGTGTGTTACTGATGGTAGGCTTTGTTACTTTGGTCCCAGCTCTCTGCAGGTCATTCACTAGGTCCCCCCGTGTGGTTCTGGGATTTTTGCTCACCGTTCTTGTGATCATTTTGACCCCACGGGGTGAGATCTTGTGTGGAGCCCCAGATCGAGGGAGATTATCAGTGGTCTTGTATGTCTTCCATTTCCTAATAATTGCTCCCACAGTTGATTTCTTCAAACCAAGCTGCTTACCTATTGCAGATTCAGTCTTCCCAGCCTGGTGCAGGTCTACAATTTTGTTTCTGGTGTCCTTTGACAGCTCTTTGGTCTTGGCCATAGTGGAGTTTGGAGTGTGACTGTTTGAGGTTGTGGACAGGTGTCTTTTATACTGATAACAAGTTCAAACAGGTGCCATTAATACAGGTAACGAGTGGAGGACAGAGGAGCCTCTTAAAGAAGAAGTTACAGGTCTGTGAGAGCCAGAAATCTTGCTTGTTTGTAGGTGACCAAATACTTATTTTCCACCATAATTTGCAAATAAATTCATTAAAAATCCTACAATGTGATTTTCTCATTTTGTCTGTCATAGTTGAAATGTACCTATGATGAAAATTACAGGCCTCTCTCATCTTTTTAAGTGGGAGAACTTGCACAATTGGTGGCTGACTAAATACTTTTTTGCCCCACTGTACATTCAGCCATGGGATGATTTTTTTCCTTGAGCGGATGGTCGGGGGGGCGGAACATAGTTAAAAAATAATTTGTATACTGCAAATTAACCAGAAGAATCCCAAACAGATATAGTATTTGACAAAAACAGAATCATTTTAAACCTTGATTGGGATACGATCACATATACCTCTCTATATCAAATCAAATCAAATGGTATTTGTCACATGTGCCGAATACAACAGATGTAGTAGTCCTTACAGTGAAATGCTTACTTACAAGCCCCTAAGCAACAATGCAGTTTAAAAAATATGAATAAGAATAAGATATAAAAATAACAAATAATTATAGAACAGCAGTAAAATAACAAAAGCGAGACTATATACAGGGGGTACCGGTACAGAGTCAATGTGCGGGGGCACCGGTTAGTCGAGGTAATTGAGGTAATATGTACATGTTGGTATTAAAGTGACTATGCATAGATAATAACAGAGAGTAGCAGTGGCGTAAAATAGGGGGTGGGGGGCAATGCAAATAGTCTGGGTAGCCATTTGATTAGATGTTCAGGATAGAGGTCGACCGATTATGATTTTTCAACTCCGATACCGATTATTGGACGACCAAAAAAAGCCGATACCGATTAATCGGCCGTTTATTTTATTTTATTTGTAATAATGACAATTACAACAATACTGAATGAACACTTATTTTAACTTAATATAATACATCAATAAAATCAATTTAGCCTCAAATAAATAATGAAACATGTTCAATTTGGTTTAAATAATGCAAAAACAAAGTGTTGGAGAAGAAAGTAAAAGTGCAATATGTGCCATGTAAGAAAGCTAACGTTTAAGTTCGTTGCTCAGAACTTGAGAACATATGAAAGCTGGTGGTTCCTTTTACCATGAGTCTTCAATATTCCCAGGTAAGAAGTTTTAGGTTGTAGTTATTATAGGAATTATAGGACTATTTCTCTCTATACCATTTGTATTTCATATATCTTTGACTATTGAATGTTCTTATAGGCACTTTAGTATTGCCAGTGTAACAGTATAGCTTCCGTCCCTCTCCTCGCCCCTACCTGGGCTCGAACCAGGAACACATCGACAACAGCCACCCTCGAAGCAGCGTTACCCATGCAGAGCAAGGGGAATAACTACTCCAAGTCTCAGAGCGAGTGACGTTTGAAACGCTATTAGCGCGCACCCCGCTAACTAGCTAGCCATTTCACATCGGTTACACCAGCCTAATCTCGGGAGTTGATAGGCCTAATCTCGGGAGTTGATAGGCTTGAAGTCATAAACAGCGCAATGCTTGAAGCACAGCAAAGAGCCGCTGACAAAGCGCACGAAAGTGCTGTTTGAATGAATGCTTACGAGCCTGCTGGTGCCTACCATCGCTCAGTCAGACTGCTCTATCAAATCATAGACTTAATTATAACATAATAACACACAGAAATACGAGCCTTAGGTCATTCATATGGTCGAATCCGGAAACTATCATCTCGAAAACAAGACGTTTATTCTTTCAGTGAAATACGGAACCGTTCCAGATTTTATCTAACGGGTGGCATCCATAAATCTAAATATTCCTGTTACATTGCACAACCTTCAACGTTATGTCATAATTATGGTACAATTCTGGCAAATTAGGCGGCCCAAACTGTTGCATATACCCTGACTCTGCGTGCAATGAACGCAAGAGAAGTGACACAATTTCACCAGGTTAATATTGCCTGCTAACCTGGATTTCTTTTAGCTAAATATGCATGTTTTGAAAATATATACTTCTGTGTATTGATTTTAAGAAAGGCATTGATGTTTATGGTTAGGTACACATTGGAGCAAGGACAGTCCTTTTTCGCGAATACGCACCGCATCGATTATATGCAACGCAGGACACGCTAGATAAACTAGTAATATCATCAACCATGTGTAGTTAACTAGTGATTATGATTGATTGATTGTTTTTTATAAGATAAGTTTAATGCTAGCTAGCAACTTACCTTGGCTTACTGCATTCGCGTAACAGGCAGGCTCCTCGTGGAGTGCAATGAGAGGCAGGTGGTTAGAGCGTTGGACTAGTTAACTGTAAGGTTGCTGTAAGGTTGTAAGATTGAATCCCCGAGCTGACAAGGTAAAAATCTGTCGTTCTGCCCCTGAACAAGGCAGTTAACCCACCGTTCCTAGGCCGTCATTGAAAATAAGAATGTGTTCTTAACTGACTTGCCTAGTTAAATAAAGATTAAATAAAGCTGTAAAAAAATAAAATTAAAATAAATAAATAAAAATCGGCCAAATCGGTGTCCAAAAATACAGATTTCCGATTGTTATGAAAACTTGAAATCGGCCCTAATTAATCGGCCATTACGATTAATCGTCAACCTCTAGTTAAGGAGTCTTATGGTTTGGGGGTAGAAGCTGTTTAAAGGCCTCTTGGACCTAGACTTAGCGCTCCGGTACCGCTTGCCGTGCAGTAGCAGAGAGAACAGTCTAGGGTGGCTGGTGTCTTTTGACAATTTTTAGGGCCTTCCTCTGACACTGCCTGGTATAGAGGTCCTGGTTGGCAGGAAGCTTGGCCCCAGTGATGTACTGGGCCGTACGCACTACCCTCTGTAGTGCCTTGCGGTCAGAGTCAGAGCAGTTGCCATACCAGGCAGTGGTGCAACCAGTCAGGATGCTCTCGATGGTGCAGCTATAGAACCATTTGAGGATCTGAGGACCCATGCCAAATCTTTTCAGTCTCGTCAGGGGGAATAGGTTTTGTTGTGCCCTCTTCATGACCGTCTTGGTGTGCTTGGACCATGTTCATTTGTTGGTGATGTGGACACCAAGGAACTTGAAGCTCTCAACCTGCTCCACTACAGCCCCGTCAATGAGAATGGGGGCGTGTACGGTCCACCTTTTCCTGTAGTCCACAATCATCTCGTTTGTCTTGATCACGTTGAGGGAGAGGTTGTTGTCCTGGCACCACATGGCCAGGTCTCTGACCTCCTCCCTATAGGCTGTCTCATCGTTGTCGGTGACCACTGTTGTGTCATCGGCAAACTTAAGGATGGTGTTGGAGTCGTGCCTGGCTGTGCAGTCATGAGTGAACAGGGAGTACAGGAGGGGACTGAGCACGCACCCCTGAGGGGCCCCCATGTTGAGGATCAGTGTGGCGGATGTGTTGTTACCTACCCTTACCACCAGGGTGTGGCCCGTCAGGAAGTCCAGGATCCAGTTGCAGAGGGAGTTGTTTAGTCCCAGGGTCCTTAGCTTATTGATGAGCTTTGAAGGCACTATGGTGTTGAACACTGAGCTGTAGACAATGAATAGCATTCTCACATAGGCATTCCTTTTGTCCAGAAGGGAAGGGCAGTGTGGTGTGCTATAGAGATTGCATCATCTGTGGATCTGTTAGGGCGGTATGCAAATTGGAGTGGATCTAGGGTTTCTGAGATAATGGTGTTGTGAGCCATGACCAGCCTTTAAAAGCATTTCATGGCTACAGACGTGAGTGCTACTGGTCGGTAGTCATTTAGTCAGGTTACCTTAGTGTTCTTGGGCACAGGGACTATGGTGGTCTGCTTAAAACGTTTTGGTATTACAGACTCGAACAGGGAGAAAATGTCAGTGAAGACGCTTGCCAGTTGGTCAGCGCATGCTCGCAGTACACGTCCTGGTAATCCGTCTGGTCCTGCGGCCTCGTGAATGTTGACCTGTTTAAAGGTCTTAATCACATCGTCTGCGGAGAGCGTGATCACAAAGTTGTCCGGAACAGCATGCATGTTTCAGTGTTATTTGCCTCGAAGCGAGCATAGAAGTAGTTTAGGTCGTCTGGTAGGCTTGTGTCACTGGGCAGCTCTTGACTGTGCTTCCCTTTGTAGTCTGTAATGATTTGCAAGTCCTGCCACTTCCGACGAGCGTTGGAGCTGGTGTAGTACGATTCGATCTCAGTCATGTATTGATGCTTTGCCTGTTTGATGGTTCGTCGGAGGGCATAGCGGGATTTCTTATAAGCTTCCGGGTTAGAGACCCGCTCCTTGAAAGTGGCAGCTCTAGCCTTTAGCTCAGTGCGGATGTTGCCTGTAATCCATGGCTTCTGGTTGGGGTATGTACATACAGTCACTGTGGGGACGATGTCATCGATGCACTTATTGATGAAGCCAATGACTGATGTGGCAGAGCTAGAAAAACAGTCCTGTAGCTTAGCATCTGCTTCATCTGACCACTTTTTTATTGACAGAGTGCTTCCTGCTTTAATTTCTGCTTGTAAGCAGGAATCAGGAGGATAGAAGATTTGCAAAATGGAGAACGAGGGAGAGCTTTGTATACGTCTCTGTGTGTGGAGTAAAGGTGGTCTTGAGTTTTTTTCAACCCTTGTATTGGTCAGCCTGTTGCGTGCTTTGGTGTGTGTGTTCCCAAACAAAGACCTGTTGTGTTCTGAGGCGGCTGATATTGGTGGGATTTGGAGGATGATGGAGGCAACAGAGGAAAGAGCCTCAGATCCACAAAGTCCCTTCCACCAGGTGGCTGATGAGATATGTTGGCACGACTACCATATTGCATCTCCATCCCAAAGCCCTTGTTTGGAAATGTACTTCGCCAGACTGCCAAGAACCTTGCCCTCATCCAGGCCAAGGTGGCAAGACACGGTAGTGATGACACCATAGGCCTTGTTGATCTCTGCACCAGACAGGATGCTCTTGCCAGCATACTTGGTGTCCAACAAGATTTCTTCTCTTACATCTGCAAGAAGAGTCTGAACATCAGACAGGATGGCTACTGCTATAGGTTTCAGGAGTTTCAGGCTGCTTAGCACTCTCTCCCAAAATACGTCATCCAGGAGAATCCTCTTGATGGGGCTGTCCATATTGGCAAACTGTGATATGGCAATTTCTTGGAGAGACTCCTTCCCCTCCAGGAGACTGTCAAACATGATGACAACACCAACCCAACGGGTGTTGCTGGGCAGCTTCAATGTGGTGCTCTTATTCTTCTCACTTTGCTTGGTGAGGTAGATTGCTGCTATAACTTGATGACCCTTCACATACCTAATCATTTCCTTGGCTCTCTTGCAGAGTGTATCCATTGTTTTCAGTGCCACAATGTCCTTGAGGAGCAGATTCAATGCATGAGCAGCATAGCCAATGGGTGTGATGTGAGGGTAGGACTCCTCCACTTTAGACCAAGCAGCCTTCATGTTCGCAGCATTGTCTGTCACCAGTGCAAATACCTTCTGTGGTCCAAGGTCATTGATGACTGCCTTAAGCTCATCTGCAATGTAGAGACCTGTATGTATGTTGTTCCTTGTGTCTGCTCTTGTAGAATACTGGTTGAGGGGTGAAGATGATGTAGTTAATTATTCCTTTCCCACCAACATTCGACCACTCATCAGAGATGATTGCAATACAGTCTGGTTTCTTTATGATTTGCTTGACCTTCACTTTAACTCTGTTGAACTCTGCATCCAGAAAATGAGTAGATAAAGCATATGTGGTTTGAGGGGTGTATGCTGGGCGAAGAACATTCAGAAATCTCTTCCAATACACATTGCATGTGAGCATCAGAGGTGAACTAGTTGCATACACAGCTCGAGCAAGACATTCATCAGCATTTCTCTGACTACTTTCCTCCATTGAGTCAAAATATCTTCTGATTCCAGGAGGACCATGAGCTGTTGCTATCGATAAGGTGTCTGATTCATCATTTTCACCTCGACTAGAAGTAGAGGGACTTTTGTCAGAGGTTGCCTGTTGTGAGCGCTGTGGAAACTTTATGCACTTGGCCAGATGATTCTGCATCTTTGTTGCAATCTTCACATATGATTTGGCACAGTACTTGCAAATGTACGCAGCTTTTCCTTCTACATTAGCTGCAGTGAAATGTCTCCACAAATACATGGCATTTTCCTGTAAAGATTGGATAAAAAGGAGTACATAAATAACAAATACAATTCCATATACAGATAAATAGTTAAGCAGTTAGATTAAACAACTCCTTTGTAAGATAAATGTTTTTCAAATGAAACATGTATGGAAACAGGTGAATTAACACTCCTCATTTAGCAGGCTCTGTCACGTCCTGGCCTTAGTATTCTTTGTTTTCTTTATTATTTTAGTTAGGTCAGGGTGTGACATGGGGTATGTTTGTGTTTTTGTCTTGTCTTGGGTGGTTGTAGTGTCGAGGGGGATTTGTTAGAGTGTATGGGTTTGTGTTGAGTGAATGTTTCTAGGGAAGTCTATGGTTGAGTGTATGTGTCTAGTTATGTCTATGGTTGCCTGAGTGGTTCTCAATCAGAGACAGATGTTTTTCATTTGTCTCTGATTGGGAGCCATATTTAAGGTGGCCATAGGCATCATGTATTTGTGGGTAATTGTCTATGTTGAACGTTTGTTGCTTTTTGTTTGCACTACGTTTATAGCTTCACGGTCGTTTGTTATTTTGGTTAGTTTGTGTATAGTGTTCGTCTTCGTGTTTTTCCTCTTCTAAATAAAAGAAGATGTTCTTTTCACGCGCTGCGCCTTGGTCCTCACTCTCTCCACAAGACGATCGAGACAGAATTACCCACCAAACAAGGATCAAGCAGCGTGATCAGTGGCAACAGGAGCAAGGAACAAAGGATTCATGGACATGGGAGGAGATTTTGGATGGAAAGGGACCTTGGGCACAACCGGGAGAATATCGCCTCCCTCGTGAAGAGCTGGAGGCAGCGAAAGCCGAGAGGAGGCGATATGAGGAGGCAGCACGGAGGCAAGGCTGGAAGCCCGCAAGTACAACCCAAACATTTCTTGGGGGGGGGCTTAGAGGTAGTGGGCCGAGGGCAGGTAGGAGACCTGCGCCCACTTCCCAGGCTAACCGTGGAGAGCGGGAGTACGGGCGGACACCGTGTTACGCAGTAGAGCGCACAGTGTCTCCTGTACGTTATCATAGCCCGGTGCGGGTTATTCCACCTCCCCGCACTGGTAGGGCTAGATTGGGCATTGAGCCAGGTGCCATGAAGCCGGCTCAACGCGTCTGGTCTCCAGTGCGTCTCCTCGGGCCGGCTTACATGGCACCAGCCTTACGCATGGTGTCCCCGGTTCGCCTCCATAGCCCGGTGCGGGTTATTCCACCTCCCCGCACTGGGCGGGCGACGGGGACCATTCAACCAGGTAAGGTTGAGCAGGCTCGGTGCTCAAGGGAGTCAGTACGCCTGCACGGTCCGGTATTTCCGGCGCTACCTCCCCGCCCCAGTCCAGTTCCACCAGTGCCTACACCACGCACCAAGCCTCCTGTGCGTTTCCAGAGTCCTGTGCGTCCTGTTGCTGCTCCCCGCACTAGCCCTGAGATGCGTGTCCCCAGCCCGGTACCACCAGTTCCGGCACCACGCACTAGGCCTAATGTGCGTCTCCAGGGTCCAGTATGCCCTGTTCCTTCTCCCCGCACTAGCCTGAAGGTGCGTGTCCTTAGCCCGGTACCTCCAGTTCCGGCACCACGCACCAGGCCTACAGTGCACCTCATCCGGCCAGAGCTGCCCGTCTACCCAGCGCCATCTGAGCCATCCGTCTACCCAGCGCCATCTGAGCCATCCGTCTACCCAGCGCCATCTGAGCCATCCGTCTACCCAGCGCCATCTGAGCCATCCGTCTGCACAGAGCCATTAGAGCCGCCCGTCTGTCCCGAGCCGTCAGAGCCGTTCGTCAGTCAGGAGCCGCTAGAGCCGTTCGTCAGTCAGGATCTGCCAGAGTCGCCAGCCAGCCATGAGCAGCCAGAGTCGCCAGCCAGCCATGAGCAGCCAGAGTCGCCAGCCAGCCATGAGCAGCCAGAGTCGCCAGCCAGCCATGAGCAGCCAGAGTCGCCAGCCAGCCATGAGCAGCCAGAGTCGCCAGCCAGCCATGAGCAGCCAGAGTCGCCAGCCAGCCATGAGCAGCCAGAGTCGCCAGCCAGCCATGAGCAGCCAGAGTCGCCAGCCAGCCAGGATCTTCCGAAGCCGCCAGCCAGCCAGGATCTACCAGAGACACTGAAGCGGATATTGACAATGGTGGAGTGGGGGCCACGTCCCGCACCCGAGCCGCCGCCATATTAAGGCCCACCCCGGACCCTCCCTTTATTTGTCAGGTTTTGCGGTCGGAGTCCGCACCTTTTGGGGGGGGTACTGTCACGCCCTGGCCTTAGTATTCTTTGTTTTCTTTATTATTTTAGTTAGGTCAGGGTGTGACATGGGGTATGTTTGTGTTTTTGTCTTGTCTTGGGTGGTTGTAGTGTCGAGGGGGATTTGTTAGAGTGTATGGGTTTGTGTTGAGTGAATGTTTCTAGGGAAGTCTATGGTTGAGTGTATGTGTCTAGTTATGTCTATGGTTGCCTGAGTGGTTCTCAATCAGAGACAGATGTTTTTCATTTGTCTCTGATTGGGAGCCATATTTAAGGTGGCCATAGGCATCATGTATTTGTGGGTAATTGTCTATGTTGAACGTTTGTTGCTTTTTGTTTG
The DNA here is from genome assembly GCF_045679555.1 of Salvelinus alpinus. Classification (NCBI taxonomy): domain Eukaryota; kingdom Metazoa; phylum Chordata; class Actinopteri; order Salmoniformes; family Salmonidae; genus Salvelinus; species Salvelinus alpinus. The sequence continues at coordinate 28,205,959 of NC_092106.1, read as the reverse complement.
CACTACGTTTATAGCTTCACGGTCGTTTGTTATTTTGGTTAGTTTGTGTATAGTGTTCGTCTTCGTGTTTTTCCTCTTCTAAATAAAAGAAGATGTTCTTTTCACGCGCTGCGCCTTGGTCCTCACTCTCTACCTTTGACGATCGTGACAGGCTCAAGCAAGCTAAAACCTACATGGTAAAAACTAACTAGCAGAAATTGTTAACATGTTATAAATGATTTAAACGCACTTTGCTGTAGGCTACTATTTACTAGTTAACAAAAAATCATGTATGTCATATAAAATATATTCACCCCACCCAATATTGTAATCAAAACTTACCAGAAAGCTTGTAGTCCTTGGCTCAGACAGTGTAGTAGTGGGGGCTCAATAGCGTCTCATTAGTGTGCAAGATCTTGAGAAACAGCTGTACATGTGATGGAAGAGTACACTGTGCATGCAGAGGGTTGCAATTCCATTGAATTGGGGATAGTTTAACCAAAATATGCCACAAGACCTAGAATTGCCTTGTGTATCCCATTAAAAAGGTTCACTGTTATAAGCTAACTTTTTTTGATGAATTTAAGCAAAATTCCCCAAATTCCAGGGCGTAACTTCCTATGGAATATTTCCGGAAATTTCCCGGAAAATTTCCGACCCTTTGCAACCCTAAACAGCTACGAAAAATACAGATAAACTCTCTAGGTAGATAGTGTGGTCTACAGCTTATCATGAGACTCTACGTCAGGCGCACGAAACCTTGATACTTCCTTAGATATCGTGCACCAGCTGTTTACAAATATACATAGTCCGCCCCCCTTGTCTTACCAGACGCCGCTGTTCTATCCTGCCGATACAGCGTATAACCAGCCAGCTGTATGTTGATAATGTCGTCGTTCAGCCACGACTCTGAGTAATCGCTGTTCTGATGTCCAGAAGTTATTTTCGGTCATAAGAGATGGTAGCAGCAACATTATGTACTGAATAAATTACAAACACAGTTGGTTAGGAGCACGTAAAACGTCAGCCATCATCTCCGGCGCCATTTATGCGTGGGAATACTTGGTTACAGATTTCCTCAATTAAAATCACTTGGATATGATTTCCTGGTCATTTTACAGTCTTATTTCTAACATGAAAATTATTATAATATATTTTTTTATGATACATTTTTTAAATCAAAAATCTTTGGAGGGCCAAATAAAATCACCTGTGTGCTGAATTTGCCCTGCGGGCCGTCTACTGGGAAGTCCTGCTCTACAGTAACAGCAGCCCTGGTTGGGACCAGGCCACTGTTTACAATCTGAGTGGATATTACAGTGGCCGAAGGGGACTGAGGTTGTGTGTTTGTGGGAGTGCTTGTGTGAGAGCAGCGCAGGGCAGTCAATCAATGCAATCCTGTTAGATTCTGTAATGTAATGTCAGGCAAACATCTCTGAGTGATATCTTGTTAGACTCTGTAATGTAATGTCAGGCAAACATCTCTGAGTGATATCCTGTTAGACTCTGTAATGTAATGTCAGGCAAACATCTCTGAGTGATATCCTGTTAGACACCGTAATGTAATGTCAGGCTAACATCTCTGAGTGATATCCTGTTAGACTCTGTAATGTAATGTCAGGCTAACATCTCTGACTGACATCCTATTAGACTCTGTAATGTAATGTCAGGCTAACATCTCTGAGTGACATCCTGTTAGACTCTGTAATGTAATGTCAGGCAAACATCTCTGAGTGACATCCTATTAGACTCTGTAATGTAATGTCAGGCTAACATCTCTGAGTGACATCCTGTTAGATTCTGTAATGTAATGTCAGGCAAACATCTCTGAGTGACATCCTGTTAGACTCTGTAATGTAATGTCAGGCTAACATCTCTGAGTGACATCCTGTTAGACACCGTAATGTAATGTCAGGCTAACATCTCTGAGTGACATCCTGTTAGACTCTGTAATGTAATGTCAGGCAAACATCTCTGAGTGACATCCTGTTAGACACCGTAATGTAATGTCAGGCAAACATCTCTGAGTGACATCCTGTTAGACTGTAATGTAATGTCAGGCAAACATCTCTGAGTGACATCCTGTTAGACTCTGTAATGTAATGTCAGGCAAACATCTCTGAGTGACATCCTGTTAGACTCTGTAATGTAATGTCAGGCTAACATCTCTGAGTGATATCCTGTTAGACACCGTAATGTAATGTCAGGCAAACATCTCTGAGTGACATCCTATTAGACTCTGTAATGTAATGTCAGGCTAACATCTCTGAGTGACATCCTATTAGACTCTGTAATGTAATGTCAGGCTAACATCTCTGAGTGACATCCTGTTAGACTCTGTAATGTAATGTCAGGCTAACATCTCTGAGTGATATCCTGTTAGACACCGTAATGTAATGTCAGGCAAACATCTCTGAGTGACATCCTATTAGACTCTGTAATGTAATGTCAGGCAAACATCTCTGAGTGACATCCTGTTAGACACCGTAATGTAATGTCAGGCAAACATCTCTGAGTGACATCCTGTTAGACTCTTTAATGTAATGTCAGGCAAACATCTCTGAGTGACATCCTGTTAGACTCTGTAATGTAATGTCAGGCTAACATCTCTGAGTGACATCCTGTTAGACTCTGTAATGTAATGTCAGGCTAACATCTCTGAGTGATATCCTGTTAGACACCGTAATGTAATGTCAGGCAAACATCTCTGAGTGACATCCTATTAGACTCTGTAATGTAATGTCAGGCAAACATCTCTGAGTGACATCCTATTAGACTCTGTAATGTAATGTCAGGCTAACATCTCTGAGTGACATCCTGTTAGACTCCGTAATGTAATGTCAGGCAAACATCTCTGAGTGACATCCTGTTAGACACCGTAATGTAATGTCAGGCTAACATCTCTGAGTGACATCCTGTTAGACTCTGTAATGTAATGTCAGGCAAACATCTCTGAGTGACATCCTGTTAGACACCGTAATGTAATGTCAGGCTAACATCTCTGAGTGACATCCTGTTAGACACCGTAATGTAATGTCAGGCTAACATCTCTGAGTGACATCCTGTTAGACTCTGTAATGTAATGTCAGGCTAACATCTCTGAGTGACATCCTGTTAGACTCTGTAATGTAATGTCAGGCAAACATCTCTGAGTGACATCCTGTTAGACACCGTAATGTAATGTCAGGCTAACATCTCTGAGTGACATCCTGTTAGACTCTGTAATGTAATGTCAGGCAAACATCTCTGAGTGACATCCTGTTAGATTCTGTAATGTAATGTCAGGCAAACATCTCTGAGTGACATCCTGTTAGACTCTGTAATGTAATGTCAGGCAAACATCTCTGAGTGACATCCTATTAGACTCTGTAATGTAATGTCAGGCTAACATCTCTGAGTGACATCCTGTTAGATTCTGTAATGTAATGTCAGGCAAACATCTCTGAGTGACATCCTATTAGACTCTGTAATGTAATGTCAGGCTAACATCTCTGAGTGACATCCTGTTAGATTCTGTAATGTAATGTCAGGCTAACATCTCTGAGTGACATCCTATTAGACCCTGTAATGTAATGTCAGGCAAACATCTCTGAGTGACATCCCGTTAGACTCTGTAATGTAATGTCAGGCTAACATCTCTGAGTGACATCCTGTTAGACTCTGTAATGTAATGTCAGGCAAACATCTCTGAGTGACATCCTGTTAGACACCGTAATGTAATGTCAGGCAAACATCTCTGAGTGACATCCTGTTAGACTGTAATGTAATGTCAGGCAAACATCTCTGAGTGACATCCTGTTAGACTCTGTAATGTAATGTCAGGCAAACATCTCTGAGTGACATCCTGTTAGACTCTGTAATGTAATGTCAGGCTAACATCTCTGAGTGACATCCTGTTAGACTCTGTAATGTAATGTCAGGCTAACATCTCTGAGTGATATCCTGTTAGACACCGTAATGTAATGTCAGGCAAACATCTCTGAGTGACATCCTATTAGACTCTGTAATGTAATGTCAGGCAAACATCTCTGAGTGACATCCTGTTAGACTCTGTAATGTAATGTCAGGCTAACATCTCTGAGTGATATCCTGTTAGACACCGTAATGTAATGTCAGGCAAACATCTCTGAGTGACATCCTATTAGACTCTGTAATGTAATGTCAGGCAAACATCTCTGAGTGACATCCTGTTAGACACCGTAATGTAATGTCAGGCAAACATCTCTGAGTGACATCCTGTTAGACTGTAATGTAATGTCAGGCAAACATCTCTGAGTGACATCCTGTTAGACTCTTTAATGTAATGTCAGGCAAACATCTCTGAGTGACATCCTGTTAGACTCTGTAATGTAATGTCAGGCTAACATCTCTGAGTGACATCCTGTTAGACTCTGTAATGTAATGTCAGGCTAACATCTCTGAGTGATATCCTGTTAGACACCGTAATGTAATGTCAGGCAAACATCTCTGAGTGACATCCTATTAGACTCTGTAATGTAATGTCAGGCTAACATCTCTGAGTGACATCCTGTTAGACTCTGTAATGTAATGTCAGGCAAACATCTCTGAGTGACATCCTGTTAGACACCGTAATGTAATGTCAGGCTAACATCTCTGAGTGACATCCTGTTAGACTCCGTAATGTAATGTCAGGCAAACATCTCTGAGTGACATCCTGTTAGACACCGTAATGTAATGTCAGGCTAACATCTCTGAGTGACATCCTGTTAGACTCTGTAATGTAATGTCAGGCTAACATCTCTGAGTGACATCCTGTTAGACTCTGTAATGTAATGTCAGGCAAACATCTCTGAGTGACATCCTGTTATACACCGTAATGTAATGTCAGGCTAACATCTCTGAGTGACATCCTGTTAGACACCGTAATGTAATGTCAGGCTAACATCTCTGAGTGACATCCTGTTAGACACCGTAATGTAATGTCAGGCTAACATCTCTGAGTGACATCCTGTTAGACTCTGTAATGTAATGTCAGGCTAACATCTCTGAGTGACATCCTGTTAGACTCTGTAATGTAATGTCAGGCAAACATCTCTGAGTGACATCCTGTTAGACACCGTAATGTAATGTCAGGCAAACATCTCTGAGTGACATCCTGTTAGACACCGTAATGTAATGTCAGGCAAACATCTCTGAGTGACATCCTGTTAGACTCTGTAATGTAATGTCAGGCTAACATCTCTGAGTGATATCCTGTTAGACACCGTAATGTAATGTCAGGCAAACATCTCTGAGTGACATCCTATTAGACTCTGTAATGTAATGTCAGGCAAACATCTCTGAGTGACATCCTATTAGACTCTGTAATGTAATGTCAGGCTAACATCTCTGAGTGACATCCTGTTAGACTCTGTAATGTAATGTCAGGCTAACATCTCTGAGTGACATCCTGTTAGACACCGTAATGTAATGTCAGGCTAACATCTCTGAGTGACATCCTGTTAGACTCTGTAATGTAATGTCAGGCAAACATCTCTGAGTGACATCCTGTTAGACACCGTAATGTAATGTCAGGCAAACATCTCTGAGTGACATCCTGTTAGACACCGTAATGTAATGTCAGGCTAACATCTCTGAGTGACATCCTGTTAGACTCTGTAATGTAATGTCAGGCAAACATCTCTGAGTGACATCCTGTTAGACACCGTAATGTAATGTCAGGCAAACATCTCTGAGTGACATCCTGTTAGACACCGTAATGTAATGTCAGGCTAACATCTCTGAGTGACATCCTATTAGACTCTGTAATGTAATGTCAGGCAAACATCTCTGAGTGACATCCTGTTAGACTCTGTAATGTAATGTCAGGCAAACATCTCTGAGTGACATCCTGTTAGACACCGTAATGTAATGTCAGGCTAACATCTCTGAGTGACATCCTGTTAGATTCTGTAATGTAATGTCAGGCTAACATCTCTGAGTGACATCCTATTAGACCCTGTAATGTAATGTCAGGCAAACATCTCTGAGTGACATCCTGTTAGACTCTGTAATGTAATGTCAGGCTAACATCTCTGAGTGACATCCTGTTAGACTCTGTAATGTAATGTCAGGCAAACATCTCTGAGTGACATCCTGTTAGACACCGTAATGTAATGTCAGGCTAACATCTCTGAGTGACATCCTGTTAGACTCTGTAATGTAATGTCAGGCTAACATCTCTGAGTGACATCCTGTTAGACGCTGTAATGTAATGTCAGGCTAACATCTCTGAGTGACTATGCCTAAGGACAGCTCTCGTAATGACGTCTGGGCTCTGTGTGTGTGGGGAAATATTACGTAAACAACTGCTCATGTGCTGCTAGGGTGTCCAATATTCATCCGCTTCTTATTGTGAGGTACATGATCTGCACAGCTCCAGACAGGATCAACAAATGACAATGGATTCGTTATGGGACTTTGACCATCAGACACATGCAGTGTGTGTGTTTGTGCGTGTTTACTCACCCCTGGGACCTGTCTGATGAGGCAGCTTGAGCACAGAGTTGTCCCAGTGAGGTGGAGATACTCTTTGCCCCCAGCTTTATTTGTGTGTGTGTGTGTGTGCTTGTTATGAATGTGTGAGTGCCTGTGTGCACACACATGTTGGTCTATGTGAGTGTGTTCATACCGTCACATCTCATTTTCTCTCCATCTCCCAGTTTAATATTTCCCTACTAAACTAAATAAACCTAGAGACTGTAAAGCTAATCACTGTGGCCAAACGCACAGCTAAGCTGAACAATCTTATTACAATCACCAAAGTCCATCACTGACCACTATACAGGACACAGGAAGACTCTGGCTTTATAAATCTATAGTTATAACTTGACTTGGGACCGTATGTGTGTGCATTGCTAATAATCATAAACAACAACGTGAGGGAAATTGAGAAAAGGAGCTTTTTAAGGTCTCTGTAGCCTCACTCTGCTTGATCACAGACACTGTAACATTAGTCTACTACTGTCACATGGTTCTAACCTAAATGTACACCCATTATTACATACTATATTACATTCTGTCAGTAAGACTGATGACCAATGATCATTACACACACATTAGATTGTTATGCTATTGACAGTAATTATTGACTGTGTTATTACACATTGTAAAACAGTCTGCCCTAAACTGTACTGTGCCTATATGTTTAGTGCATGCAGGCAGAAGCTGGAATTTAAATTTACAAGCGCATAACTGGCCTGAGGGCTTGGCCATGTTAAAAGATATTGATGTGTGCCCTCTCTCTCTCTCTCTCCACTCCTACCCCCAACCCCTGATCTATGTTGCTCACTCGTCTAGTTATTGAACGGCCACCCCAGCACAACCCATCCCAGCTGACAGAGTAGAATGTGATTGGCTCTTGATGTGCTCGTGACCCTGTAGAACTTCTCCCCTGACCATTGCCCCTGCACACAGGGTCAGAGGTCAGAGGCCACATTCCATAGAGATTACAGCAGCAGCCACATAGAATTAGCCTGCCTGTTCTGGCTGCCATGGAAACAAGCAGCGATTGTGGCATTGCAATGCCTGTACCCAGAAGGAAGGGCTAGAGGGGAGGAGAGATGAGGGGGGGAGGAGGAGAGGAGAAGAGGAGGTAGGAAGAATGGAGGCGAGGGTTCTTGAATGTGTGTACTGTAGTACTGTGTGTGTGCAACCCTTTTGCTAACAGCTGAACACAGCTGTGTCTACTGACGTCAGCCCTGACCTGACCTATAGTCTAGCTGTAACTGACCTGGCTTATAGTCTAGCTGTAACTGACCTGACCTATAGTCTAGCTGTAACTGACCTGGCCTATAGTCTAGCTGTAACTGACCTGGCCTATAGTCTAGGTGTAACTGACCTGGCCTATAGTCTAGCTGTAACTGACCTGGCCTATAGTCTAGCTGTAACTGACCTGGCCTATAGCCTAGCTGTAACTGACCTGACCTATAGTCTAGCTGTAACTGACCTGGCCTATAGTCTAGCTGTAACTGACCTGGCCTATAGTCTAGCTGTGACTGACCTGACTTATAGTCTAGCTGTAACTGACCTGACCTATAGCCTAGCTGTAACTGACCTGACCTATAGTCAGGATGTGACTGACCGGGCCGGTAGTCTAACTGTAACTGACCTGGCCTATAGTCTAGCTGTAACTGACCTGACCTATAGTCTAGCTGTAACTGACCTGACCTATAGTCTAGCTGTAACTGACCTGGCCTATTGCCTAGCTGTGACTGACCGGGCCTGTAGTCTAACTGTGACTGACCTAACCTGGCCTATAGCCTAGCTGTAACTGACCTGGCCTATAGCCTAGCTGTAACTGACCTGGCCTATAGCCTAGCTGTAACTGACCTGGCCTAGCTCATTGGTTAGAGATCTACCGCTCAGATTGTTTTTAAACATTCTTAAAAAACATAAGCCTATGCAACATTAACCAATTAAAAACAGTTCTGTAGCAATGAGGTTTGTGCAGAAGGCTATAGGCCCAATACATTATCACTGCATATTGGCTATGCTTGAATTGCCCTGACAATGGTGTTCTTCTCAGACCATTTTGAAACTATTTTTTAATAACATGTAGGTATATGATCACTCTTATAATGTGTTGTTTTTCTTGTGAGGCACAGCTGAGTGAGCATATTAAATAAATATAAATATACTGAACAAAAATATAAACGCAACAATTTCAATGATTTTATTGAGTTACAGATCATATAAGGAAACCAGTCAATTGAAACAAGTTCATTAGGCCCTAATTTAGGGATTTCACATGGTTGGGCAAGGGCGCAGCCATGATTGGGCCTGGGAGGGCACAAGGTGCAACTGTGTAATGATCATGCTGTTTTATCAGCTTCTTGACACGCCACACCTGTCAGGTGGATGGATTATCTTGGAAAATTAGAAATGTTCACTAACAGGGATGTAAACAAATTTGTGCACAACATTTGAGAGAAATAAGTTTTTTGTGCGTATGGAACATTTATAGGATATTTTATTCCAGCTCATGAAACATGGGACAAACACTTTACATGCTTCGTTTATATTTTTGTTCAGTGTATAATTTTTTTACTGGACTGAATGCCAGCATCTGATGGTCAGTCTGAGGGGAGGGAGTAGGGGTGAAGCTGCCTCTCGACTCACAGTCCCTTCGCTCGCCCTCCATCCGCTGAGAAAAAGGGACAGTCTTCCAGCTGATGGCGAAACTCAAGTCGCACTGCATTATTTCTGCCTCATGCACCAATTCATGTTGTTACTCCTATGACCAGAGAAAGTGAAATTTTCCTCGATATTAAAAAAGACACAAGCCGCTAATAATAACAACACAAGCTTATGGGAACACTTGGCTGTAGTCATTCATTTTTTAAATGTATTTTATTTATGTCACGTTCCTGACCTGTTTTCCTTTGTTTTGTATTTGTTTTAGTTGGTCAGGGCGTGAGTTGGGTGGGTTGGTCTAGGTTTGATTTTCTATGTTGGGATTTTGTGTTCGGCCTGGTATGATTCTCAATCAGAGACAGCTGTCAATCGTTGTCCCTGATTGAGAATCATACTTAGGCAGCCTGGGTTTCACTTGTGTTTTGTGGGTGTTTGTTCCTGTGTCAGCGTTTGGGCCACACAGGACTGTTTCGGGTTAGTCACGTTTGCTGGTTTTTGTATTTTGAAGTGTTTTGTTGTTTTTTCATTAAATAATGAACACTTACCACTCTGCTTCTTGGTCCGATCCATGCTCCTCCTCGTCTGAGGAGGAGAATGACTACAACAGCCGTTACAATTTATTTCACCTTTATTTAACCAGGTAGGCTAGTTGAGAACAAGTTCTCATTTGCAACTGCGACCTGGCCAAGATAAAGCATAGCAATTCGACACATACAACAACACAGAGTTACACATGGAGTAAACAAAACATAGTCAATAATACAGTAGAACAAAAGAAAACAAAAAGTCTATACAGTGAGTGCAAATGAGGTAAGATAAGGGAGTTAAGGCAATAAATAGGCCACGGTGGCGAAGTAATTACAATATAGCAATTAAAACACTGGAATGGTAGATGTGAGGGCAGTATAATACTATAGGCTACTTTACTTACTGAACAATATATTCTTTGACTTGACTGGGTATCTCAGACGGCCATTACCAGTTTTAAAAGAATATAGCCCATGGCTTCTCTGGTTGCATATCAAACAAACGAAGTGTCATGAATATATTTAACCTTTGTACATATAGGGTTAAATGCCAAGGTTGTGTAATGGCATGATTGATGTGTGTTTTGACAGGCTTGCTTGGCTTTGCCCTCTGACCCTTCCTGCTCTGATCAGGCTTGGTGTGTTCGCCTGGCTTCCTTATGTGAGGAGGGGTTTAGGACTGGTTTGTGTGTGTGTGCCTCTTTAGTATGTGAGTGAATAACTGTGTCTTTAGTATGTGAGTGAATAACTGTCTTTAGTGTGTGTGTGTGTGTGTGTGTGACAGTGACCTAGATCTTTCACCCTGGATCACAGTGGAGACATGGCGACTCGAGCCCGGTCAGGCGTGGTCTCTCTATGGAGCACTCTGCAACAAAGTCTCACCAGATGTCAGCCTCTGTCTCTCTGTCTGCCACTGTCTGCCTGCCTGTTTGCCACTGTCTGCCTGCCTGTCTGCTACTGTCTGTCTGCCTGTCTACCACTGTCTGCCTGTCTGCCACTGTCTGCCTGCCACTGTCTGCCTGTCTACCTGTCTGTCTGTCTGCCTGACCGTCCAGTGCCTGCTCACCCATAGCACATACAGTGCTACTTACCCATACATACTGTACATACATACAGCCCTGTGTGGAAGTATTTGGGCTCAGCTCTAATGCAGTGTACTCCTATGGATTAGTGGTGCTGATGTACAGTATATGGTTCCTAATGGACTCGCTGTCATGTGGATTTGAGGCACATTGGTTAACATTAGCAGGGAAGTGTACAAAGGCATCAACTGTGTTTATGATAGTGAGGGCACAGACTGCTCAATGCATTGGAATGTAGAAAATATGAAGCTATTGTTGCCGTTAGGTTTTTTTGTTCGCTTCAGCACTTGTCTTATAAGGGATGGAAAATTTGGGCACTTGATCTGTTTCTCCATAGCCACTTGTGTTCATTACAGTAGGTCAAAACAAGGTCAGACTGGTGGCGGTCCAGCTGCATAGGCTCTGTGTTGAGCAATGGATGCCAGGTATGCATCACACATTCTGTCTCAAGTTCTGTGACACACACACACACACACACACACACACACACACACACACACACACACACACACACACACACACACACACTCTAAATCCCTCTCTACCCCCATTCTTCATTATCTCTGATGTCATTCTGAGCTTTGTAATCACAAGTTAAATCCATGAAACCCAGTGTGTGTGTCTCCTGTGTGTCTCCTCCTGTGTGTCTCCTCCCAGTTCAAGAGATGCTATCAGTCTGTGTTAGCCACGCCAGGGATGTGTACTGTACACTGCAGTGCTGCTAAGAATAGATTATCCTCTGAGGCCTAGAGCCCAGAGCGGAGAGGACCCAGAGGCTGTGTGTGTGTCTGTGTTTGTGTGTGTGTACACAGGAGGAGGCTTCTCTTAATATGACTGTGAGATGGAGAGTGAGGGATGGGGAGGGAGGGCTGTTTGCATACATTAGCTAAACAAGCAGCCCTGGCCAGAGTGGCCTTCAAGAGCCAGAAGTTACCCTCTACTCCAGGCTGGCATCATTACAATCTAGGTGCCTTACAGGGAGGGGGTGAACAAGGGAGGATGCTCTATTGTCTTGGCTGACTAGCTGGCAGATAGTGAGCTCTATTCTCAACATAACACCATGGTCTCCATAAGGACTGACTAGCTGGCAGATAGTGAGCTCTATTCTGAACATAACATCATGGTCTCCATAAGGACTGACTAGCTGGCAGATAGTGAGCTCTATTCTGAACATAACATCATGGTCTCCATAAGGGCTGACTAGCTGGCAGATAGTGAGCTCTATTCTGAACATAACATCATGGTGTCCATAAGGACTGACTAGCTGGCAGATAGTGAGCTCTATTCTGAACATAACATCATGGTCTCCATAAGGACTGACTAGCTGGCAGATAGTGGCTCTATTCTGAACATAACATCATGGTCTCCATAAGGGCTGACTAGCTGGCAGATAGTGAGCTCTATTCTGAACATAACATCATGGTGTCCATAAGGACTGACTAGCTGGCAGATAGTGAGCTCTATTCTGAACATAACATCATGGTGTCCATAAGGACTGACTAGCTGGCAGATAGTGAGCTCTATTCTGAACATAACATCATGGTCTCCATAAGGACTGACTAGCTGGCAGATAGTGAGCTCTATTCTGAACATAACATCATGGTCTCCATAAGGACTGACTAGCTGGCAGATAGTGGCTCTATTCTGAACATAACATCATGGTCTCCATAAGGGCTGACTAGCTGGCAGATAGTGAGCTCTATTCTGAACATAACATCATGGTGTCCATAAGGACTGACTAGCTGGCAGATAGTGAGCTCTATTCTGAACATAACATCATGGTGTCCATAAGGACTGACTAGCTGGCTGATAGTGAGCTCTATTCTGAACATAACATCATGGTGTCCATGAGGACTGACTAGCTGGCAGATAGTGAGCTCTATTCTGAACATAACATCATGGTGTCCATAAGGACTGACTAGCTGGCTGATAGTGAGCTCTATTCTGAACATAACATCATGGTCTCCATAAGGACTGACTAGCTGGCAGATAGTGAGCTCTATTCTGAACATAACATCATGGTGTCCATAAGGACTGACTAGCTGGCAGATAGTGAGCTCTATTCTGAACATAACATCATGGTGTCCATAAGGACTGACTAGCTGGCAGATAGTGAGCTCTATTCTGAACATAACATCATGGTGTCCATGAGGACTGACTAGCTGGCAGATAGTGAGCTCTATTCTGAACATAACATCATGGTGTCCATAAGGACTGACTAGCTGGCAGATAGTGAGCTCTATTCTGAACATAACATCATGGTCTCCATAAGGACTGACTAGCTGGCAGATAGTGAGCTCTATTCTGAACATAACATCATGGTGTCCATAAGGACTGACTAGCTGGCAGATAGTGAGCTCTATTCTGAACATAACATCATGGTGTCCATAAGGACTGACTAGCTGGCAGATAGTGAGCTCTATTCTGAACATAACATCATGGTGTCCATAAGGACTGACTAGCTGGCAGATAGTGAGGCTCTATTCTGAACATAACATCATGGTCTCCATAAGGACTGACTAGCTGGCAGATAGTGAGCTCTATTCTGAACATAACATCATGGTCTCCATAAGGGCTGACTAGCTGGCAGATAGTGAGCTCTATTCTCAACATAACATCATGGTCTCCATAAGGACTGACTAGCTGGCAGATAGTGAGCTCTATTCTGAACATAACATCATGGTGTCCATAAGGACTGACTAGCTGGCAGATAGTGAGCTCTATTCTGAACATAACATCATGGTCTCCATAAGGACTGACTAGCTGGCAGATAGTGAGCTCTATTCTGAACATAACATCATGGTCTCCATAAGGACTGACTAGCTGGCAGATAGTGGCTCTATTCTGAACATAACATCATGGTCTCCATAAGGGCTGACTAGCTGGCAGATAGTGAGCTCTATTCTGAACATAACATCATGGTGTCCATAAGGACTGACTAGCTGGCAGATAGTGAGCTCTATTCTGAACATAACATCATGGTGTCCATAAGGACTGACTAGCTGGCAGATAGTGAGCTCTATTCTGAACATAACATCATGGTGTCCATAAGGACTGACTAGCTGGCAGATAGTGAGCTCTATTCTGAACATAACATCATGGTGTCCATAAGGACTGACTAGCTGGCAGATAGTGAGCTCTATTCTGAACATAACATCATGGTGTCCATAAGGACTGACTAGCTGGCAGATAGTGAGCTCTATTCTGAACATAACATCATGGTGTCCATGAGGACTGACTAGCTGGCAGATAGTGAGCTCTATTCTGAACATAACATCATGGTGTCCATAAGGACTGACTAGCTGGCAGATAGTGAGCTCTATTCTGAACATAACATCATGGTGTCCATAAGGACTGACTAGCTGGCAGATAGTGAGCTCTATTCTGAACATAACATCATGGTCTCCATAAGGACTGACTAGCTGGCAGATAGTGAGCTCTATTCTGAACATAACATCATGGTCTCCATAAGGGCTGACTAGCTGGCAGATAGTGAGCTCTATTCTCAACATAACATCATGGTCTCCATAAGGACTGACTAGCTGGCAGATAGTGAGCTCTATTCTGAACATAACATCATGGTGTCCATAAGGACTGACTAGCTGGCAGATAGTGAGCTCTATTCTGAACATAACATCATGGTGTCCATGAGGACTGACTAGCTGGCAGATAGTGAGCTCTATTCTGAACATAACATCATGGTGTCCATGAGGACTGACTAGCTGGCAGATAGTGAGCTCTATTCTGAACATAACATCATGGTGTCCATAAGGACTGACTAGCTGGCAGATAGTGAGCTCTATTCTGAACATAACATCATGGTCTCCATAAGGACTGACTAGCTGGCAGATAGTGAGCTCTATTCTGAACATAACATCATGGTGTCCATAAGGACTGACTAGCTGGCAGATAGTGAGCTCTATTCTGAACATAACATCATGGTGTCCATAAGGACTGACTAGCTGGCAGATAGTGAGCTCTATTCTGAACATAACATCATGGTGTCCATAAGGACTGACTAGCTGGCAGATAGTGAGCTCTATTCTGAACATAACATCATGGTCTCCATAAGGACTGACTAGCTGGCAGATAGTGAGCTCTATTCTGAACATAACATCATGGTCTCCATAAGGGCTGACTAGCTGGCAGATAGTGAGCTCTATTCTCAACATAACATCATGGTCTCCATAAGGACTGACTAGCTGGCAGATAGTGAGCTCTATTCTGAACATAACATCATGGTCTCCATAAGGACTGACTAGCTGGCAGATAGTGAGCTCTATTCTGAACATAACATCATGGTCTCCATAAGGACTGACTAGCTGGCAGATAGTGAGCTCTATTCTGAACATAACATCATGGTCTCCATAAGGACTGACTAGCTGGCAGATAGTGAGCTCTATTCTGAACATAACATCATGGTCTCCATAAGGACTGACTAGCTGGCAGATAGTGAGCTCTATTCTGAACATAACATCATGGTGTCCATAAGGGCTGACTAGCTGGCAGATAGTGAGCTCTATTCTGAAGATAACATCATGGTGTCCATAAGGACTGACTAGCTGGCAGATAGTGAGCTCTATTCTGAACATAACATCATGGTCTCCATAAGGACTGACTAGCTGGCAGATAGTGAGCTCTATTCTGAACATAACATCATGGTCTCCATAAGGACTGACTAGCTGGCAGATAGTGAGCTCTATTCTGAACATAACATCATGGTGTCCATAAGGGCTGACTAGCTGGCAGATAGTGAGCTCTATTCTGAACATAACATCATGGTGTCCATAAGGACTGACTAGCTGGCAGATAGTGAGCTCTATTCTGAACATAACATCATGGTGTCCATAAGGACTGACTAGCTGGCAGATAGTGGGCTCTATTCTGAACATAACATCATGGTGTCCATAAGGACTGACTAGCTGGCAGATAGTGACCTCTATTCTGAACATAACATCATGGTCTCCATAAGGACTGACTAGCTGGCAGATACTGAGCTCTATTCTGAACATAACATCATGGTCTCCATAAGGACTGACTAGCTGGCAGATAGTGAGCTCTATTCTGAACATAACATCATGGTCTCCATAAGGGCTGACTAGCTGGCAGATAGTGAGCTCTATTCTGAACATAACATCATGGTCTCCATAAGGACTGACTAGCTGGCAGATAGTGAGCTCTATTCTGAACATAACATCATGGTGTCCATAAGGACTGACTAGCTGGCAGATAGTGAGCTCTATTCTGAACATAACATCATGGTGTCCATAAGGACTGACTAGCTGGCAGATAGTGAGCTCTATTCTGAACATAACATCATGGTGTCCATAAGGACTGACTAGCTGGCAGATAGTGAGCTCTATTCTGAACATAACATCATGGTGTCCATAAGGACTGACTAGCTGGCAGATAGTGAGCTCTATTCTGAACATAACATCATGGTGTCCATAAGGACTGACTAGCTGGCAGATAGTGAGCTCTATTCTGAACATAACATCATGGTGTCCATAAGGACTGACTAGCTGGCAGATAGTGAGCTCTATTCTGAACATAACATCATGGTGTCCATAAGGACTGACTAGCTGGCAGATAGTGAGCTCTATTCTGAACATAACATCATGGTCTCCATAAGGACTGACTAGCTGGCAGATAGTGAGCTCTATTCTGAACATAACATCATGGTCTCCATAAGGACTGACTAGCTGGCAGATAGTGAGCTCTATTCTGAACATAACATCATGGTCTCCATAAGGGCTGACTAGCTGGCAGATAGTGAGCTCTATTCTCAACATAACATCATGGTCTCCATAAGGACTGACTAGCTGGCAGATAGTGAGCTCTATTCTGAACATAACATCATGGTGTCCATAAGGACTGACTAGCTGGCAGATAGTGAGCTCTATTCTGAACATAACATCATGGTGTCCATGAGGACTGACTAGCTGGCAGATAGTGAGCTCTATTCTGAACATAACATCATGGTGTCCATGAGGACTGACTAGCTGGCAGATAGTGAGCTCTATTCTGAACATAACATCATGGTGTCCATAAGGACTGACTAGCTGGCAGATAGTGAGCTCTATTCTGAACATAACATCATGGTCTCCATAAGGACTGACTAGCTGGCAGATAGTGAGCTCTATTCTGAACATAACATCATGGTGTCCATAAGGACTGACTAGCTGGCAGATAGTGAGCTCTATTCTGAACATAACATCATGGTGTCCATAAGGACTGACTAGCTGGCAGATAGTGAGCTCTATTCTGAACATAACATCATGGTGTCCATAAGGACTGATTAGCTGGCAGATAGTGAGCTCTATTCTGAACATAACATCATGGTCTCCATAAGGACTGACTAGCTGGCAGATAGTGAGCTCTATTCTGAACATAACATCATGGTCTCCATAAGGGCTGACTAGCTGGCAGATAGTGAGCTCTATTCTCAACATAACATCATGGTCTCCATAAGGACTGACTAGCTGGCAGATAGTGAGCTCTATTCTGAACATAACATCATGGTCTCCATAAGGACTGACTAGCTGGCAGATAGTGAGCTCTATTCTGAACATAACATCATGGTCTCCATAAGGACTGACTAGCTGGCAGATAGTGAGCTCTATTCTGAACATAACATCATGGTCTCCATAAGGACTGACTAGCTGGCAGATAGTGAGCTCTATTCTGAACATAACATCATGGTCTCCATAAGGACTGACTAGCTGGCAGATAGTGAGCTCTATTCTGAACATAACATCATGGTGTCCATAAGGGCTGACTAGCTGGCAGATAGTGAGCTCTATTCTGAAGATAACATCATGGTGTCCATAAGGACTGACTAGCTGGCAGATAGTGAGCTCTATTCTGAACATAACATCATGGTCTCCATAAGGACTGACTAGCTGGCAGATAGTGAGCTCTATTCTGAACATAACATCATGGTCTCCATAAGGACTGACTAGCTGGCAGATAGTGAGCTCTATTCTGAACATAACATCATGGTGTCCATAAGGGCTGACTAGCTGGCAGATAGTGAGCTCTATTCTGAACATAACATCATGGTGTCCATAAGGACTGACTAGCTGGCAGATAGTGAGCTCTATTCTGAACATAACATCATGGTGTCCATAAGGACTGACTAGCTGGCAGATAGTGAGCTCTATTCTGAACATAACATCATGGTGTCCATAAGGACTGACTAGCTGGCAGATAGTGGGCTCTATTCTGAACATAACATCATGGTGTCCATAAGGACTGACTAGCTGGCAGATAGTGACCTCTATTCTGAACATAACATCATGGTCTCCATAAGGACTGACTAGCTGGCAGATACTGAGCTCTATTCTGAACATAACATCATGGTCTCCATAAGGACTGACTAGCTGGCAGATAGTGAGCTCTATTCTGAACATAACATCATGGTCTCCATAAGGGCTGACTAGCTGGCAGATAGTGAGCTCTATTCTGAACATAACATCATGGTCTCCATAAGGACTGACTAGCTGGCAGATAGTGAGCTCTATTCTGAACATAACATCATGGTGTCCATAAGGACTGACTAGCTGGCAGATAGTGAGCTCTATTCTGAACATAACATCATGGTGTCCATAAGGACTGACTAGCTGGCAGATAGTGAGCCCTATTCTGAACATAACATCATGGTGTCCATAAGGACTGACTAGCTGGCAGATAGTGAGCTCTATTCTGAACATAACATCATGGTGTCCATAAGGACTGACTAGCTGGCAGATAGTGAGCTCTATTCTGAACATAACATCATGGTGTCCATAAGGACTGACTAGCTGGCAGATAGTGAGCTCTATTCTGAACATAACATCATGGTGTCCATAAGGACTGACTAGCTGGCAGATAGTGAGCTCTATTCTGAACATAACATCATGGTGTCCATAAGGACTGACTAGCTGGCAGATAGTGAGCTCTATTCTGAACATAACATCATGGTCTCCATAAGGACTGACTAGCTGGCAGATAGTGAGCTCTATTCTGAACATAACATCATGGTGTCCATAAGGACTGACTAGCTGGCAGATAGTGAGCTCTATTCTGAACATAACATCATGGTGTCCATAAGGACTGACTAGCTGGCAGATAGTGAGCTCTATTCTGAACATAACATCATGGTGTCCATAAGGACTGACTAGCTGGCAGATAGTGAGCTCTATTCTGAACATAACATCATGGTCTCCATAAGGACTGACTAGCTGGCAGATAGTGAGCTCTATTCTGAACATAACATCATGGTCTCCATAAGGACTGACTAGCTGGCAGATAGTGGCTCTATTCTGAACATAACATCATGGTCTCCATAAGGGCTGACTAGCTGGCAGATAGTGAGCTCTATTCTGAACATAACATCATGGTGTCCATAAGGACTGACTAGCTGGCAGATAGTGAGCTCTATTCTGAACATAACATCATGGTGTCCATAAGGACTGACTAGCTGGCAGATAGTGAGCTCTATTCTGAACATAACATCATGGTGTCCATAAGGACTGACTAGCTGGCAGATAGTGAGCTCTATTCTGAACATAACATCATGGTCTCCATAAGGACTGACTAGCTGGCAGATAGTGAGCTCTATTCTGAACATAACATCATGGTGTCCATAAGGACTGACTAGCTGGCAGATAGTGAGCTCTATTCTGAACATAACATCATGGTCTCCATAAGGACTGACTAGCTGGCAGATAGTGAGCTCTATTCTGAACATAACATCATGGTCTCCATAAGGACTGACTAGCTGGCAGATAGTGAGCTCTATTCTGAACATAACATCATGGTCTCCATAAGGACTGACTAGCTGGCAGATAGTGAGCTCTATTCTGAACATAACATCATGGTCTCCATAAGGACTGACTAGCTGGCAGATAGTGAGCTCTATTCTGAACATAACATCATGGTCTCCATAAGGACTGACTAGCTGGCAGATAGTGAGCTCTATTCTGAACATAACATCATGGTGTCCATAAGGGCTGACTAGCTGGCAGATAGTGAGCTCTATTCTGAAGATAACATCATGGTGTCCATAAGGACTGACTAGCTGGCAGATAGTGAGCTCTATTCTGAACATAACATCATGGTCTCCATAAGGACTGACTAGCTGGCAGATAGTGAGCTCTATTCTGAACATAACATCATGGTCTCCATAAGGACTGACTAGCTGGCAGATAGTGAGCTCTATTCTGAACATAACATCATGGTGTCCATAAGGGCTGACTAGCTGGCAGATAGTGAGCTCTATTCTGAACATAACATCATGGTGTCCATAAGGACTGACTAGCTGGCAGATAGTGAGCTCTATTCTGAACATAACATCATGGTGTCCATAAGGACTGACTAGCTGGCAGATAGTGAGCTCTATTCTGAACATAACATCATGGTGTCCATAAGGACTGACTAGCTGGCAGATAGTGGGCTCTATTCTGAACATAACATCATGGTGTCCATAAGGACTGACTAGCTGGCAGATAGTGACCTCTATTCTGAACATAACATCATGGTCTCCATAAGGACTGACTAGCTGGCAGATACTGAGCTCTATTCTGAACATAACATCATGGTCTCCATAAGGACTGACTAGCTGGCAGATAGTGAGCTCTATTCTGAACATAACATCATGGTCTCCATAAGGGCTGACTAGCTGGCAGATAGTGAGCTCTATTCTGAACATAACATCATGGTCTCCATAAGGACTGACTAGCTGGCAGATAGTGAGCTCTATTCTGAACATAACATCATGGTGTCCATAAGGACTGACTAGCTGGCAGATAGTGAGCTCTATTCTGAACATAACATCATGGTGTCCATAAGGACTGACTAGCTGGCAGATAGTGAGCCCTATTCTGAACATAACATCATGGTGTCCATAAGGACTGACTAGCTGGCAGATAGTGAGCTCTATTCTGAACATAACATCATGGTGTCCATAAGGACTGACTAGCTGGCAGATAGTGAGCTCTATTCTGAACATAACATCATGGTGTCCATAAGGACTGACTAGCTGGCAGATAGTGAGCTCTATTCTGAACATAACATCATGGTGTCCATAAGGACTGACTAGCTGGCAGATAGTGAGCTCTATTCTGAACATAACATCATGGTGTCCATAAGGACTGACTAGCTGGCAGATAGTGAGCTCTATTCTGAACATAACATCATGGTCTCCATAAGGACTGACTAGCTGGCAGATAGTGAGCTCTATTCTGAACATAACATCATGGTGTCCATAAGGACTGACTAGCTGGCAGATAGTGAGCTCTATTCTGAACATAACATCATGGTGTCCATAAGGACTGACTAGCTGGCAGATAGTGAGCTCTATTCTGAACATAACATCATGGTGTCCATAAGGACTGACTAGCTGGCAGATAGTGAGCTCTATTCTGAACATAACATCATGGTCTCCATAAGGACTGACTAGCTGGCAGATAGTGAGCTCTATTCTGAACATAACATCATGGTCTCCATAAGGACTGACTAGCTGGCAGATAGTGGCTCTATTCTGAACATAACATCATGGTCTCCATAAGGGCTGACTAGCTGGCAGATAGTGAGCTCTATTCTGAACATAACATCATGGTGTCCATAAGGACTGACTAGCTGGCAGATAGTGAGCTCTATTCTGAACATAACATCATGGTGTCCATAAGGACTGACTAGCTGGCAGATAGTGAGCTCTATTCTGAACATAACATCATGGTGTCCATAAGGACTGACTAGCTGGCAGATAGTGAGCTCTATTCTGAACATAACATCATGGTGTCCATAAGGACTGACTAGCTGGCAGATAGTGAGCTCTATTCTGAACATAACATCATGGTCTCCATAAGGACTGACTAGCTGGCAGATAGTGAGCTCTATTCTGAACATAACATCATGGTGTCCATAAGGACTGACTAGCTGGCAGATAGTGAGCTCTATTCTGAACATAACATCATGGTGTCCATGAGGACTGACTAGCTGGCAGATAGTGAGCTCTATTCTGAACATAACATCATGGTGTCCATAAGGACTGACTAGCTGGCAGATAGTGGGCTCTATTCTGAACATAACATCATGGTGTCCATAAGGACTGACTAGCTGGCAGATAGTGAGCTCTATTCTGAACATAACATCATGGTGTCCATAAGGACTGACTAGCTGGCAGATAGTGAGCTCTATTCTGAACATAACATCATGGTGTCCATAAGGACTGACTAGCTGGCAGATAGTGAGCTCTATTCTGAACATAACATCATGGTGTCCATAAGGACTGACTAGCTGGCAGATAGTGAGCTCTATTCTGAACATAACATCATGGTGTCCATAAGGACTGACTAGCTGGCAGATAGTGAGCTCTATTCTGAACATAACATCATGGTCTCCATAAGGACTGACTAGCTGGCAGATAGTGAGCTCTATTCTGAACATAACATCATGGTGTCCATAAGGACTGACTAGCTGGCAGATAGTGAGCTCTATTCTGAACATAACATCATGGTGTCCATGAGGACTGACTAGCTGGCAGATAGTGAGCTCTATTCTGAACATAACATCATGGTGTCCATAAGGACTGACTAGCTGGCAGATAGTGGGCTCTATTCTGAACATAACATCATGGTGTCCATAAGGACTGACTAGCTGGCAGATAGTGAGCTCTATTCTGAACATAACATCATGGTGTCCATAAGGACTGACTAGCTGGCAGATAGTGAGCTCTATTCTGAACATAACATCATGGTGTCCATAAGGACTGACTAGCTGGCAGATAGTGAGCTCTATTCTGAACATAACATCATGGTCTCCATAAGGACTGACTAGCTGGCAGATAGTGAGCTCTATTCTGAACATAACATCATGGTGTCCATAAGGGCTGACTAGCTGGCAGATAGTGAGCTCTATTCTGAAGATAACATCATGGTGTCCATAAGGACTGACTAGCTGGCAGATAGTGAGCTCTATTCTGAACATAACATCATGGTCTCCATAAGGACTGACTAGCTGGCAGATAGTGAGCTCTATTCTGAACATAACATCATGGTCTCCATAAGGACTGACTAGCTGGCAGATAGTGAGCTCTATTCTGAACATAACATCATGGTGTCCATAAGGGCTGACTAGCTGGCAGATAGTGAGCTCTATTCTGAACATAACATCATGGTGTCCATAAGGACTGACTAGCTGGCAGATAGTGAGCTCTATTCTGAACATAACATCATGGTGTCCATAAGGACTGACTAGCTGGCAGATAGTGAGCTCTATTCTGAACATAACATCATGGTGTCCATAAGGACTGACTAGCTGGCAGATAGTGGGCTCTATTCTGAACATAACATCATGGTGTCCATAAGGACTGACTAGCTGGCAGATAGTGACCTCTATTCTGAACATAACATCATGGTCTCCATAAGGACTGACTAGCTGGCAGATACTGAGCTCTATTCTGAACATAACATCATGGTCTCCATAAGGACTGACTAGCTGGCAGATAGTGAGCTCTATTCTGAACATAACATCATGGTCTCCATAAGGGCTGACTAGCTGGCAGATAGTGAGCTCTATTCTGAACATAACATCATGGTCTCCATAAGGACTGACTAGCTGGCAGATAGTGAGCTCTATTCTGAACATAACATCATGGTGTCCATAAGGACTGACTAGCTGGCAGATAGTGAGCTCTATTCTGAACATAACATCATGGTGTCCATAAGGACTGACTAGCTGGCAGATAGTGAGCTCTATTCTGAACATAACATCATGGTGTCCATAAGGACTGACTAGCTGGCAGATAGTGAGCTCTATTCTGAACATAACATCATGGTGTCCATAAGGACTGACTAGCTGGCAGATAGTGAGCTCTATTCTGAACATAACATCATGGTGTCCATAAGGACTGACTAGCTGGCAGATAGTGAGCTCTATTCTGAACATAACATCATGGTGTCCATAAGGACTGACTAGCTGGCAGATAGTGAGCTCTATTCTGAACATAACATCATGGTGTCCATAAGGACTGACTAGCTGGCAGATAGTGAGCTCTATTCTGAACATAACATCATGGTCTCCATAAGGACTGACTAGCTGGCAGATAGTGAGCTCTATTCTGAACATAACATCATGGTGTCCATAAGGACTGACTAGCTGGCAGATAGTGAGCTCTATTCTGAACATAACATCATGGTGTCCATAAGGACTGACTAGCTGGCAGATAGTGAGCTCTATTCTGAACATAACATCATGGTGTCCATAAGGACTGACTAGCTGGCAGATAGTGAGCTCTATTCTGAACATAACATCATGGTCTCCATAAGGACTGACTAGCTGGCAGATAGTGAGCTCTATTCTGAACATAACATCATGGTCTCCATAAGGACTGACTAGCTGGCAGATAGTGGCTCTATTCTGAACATAACATCATGGTCTCCATAAGGGCTGACTAGCTGGCAGATAGTGAGCTCTATTCTGAACATAACATCATGGTGTCCATAAGGACTGACTAGCTGGCAGATAGTGAGCTCTATTCTGAACATAACATCATGGTGTCCATAAGGACTGACTAGCTGGCAGATAGTGAGCTCTATTCTGAACATAACATCATGGTGTCCATAAGGACTGACTAGCTGGCAGATAGTGAGCTCTATTCTGAACATAACATCATGGTGTCCATAAGGACTGACTAGCTGGCAGATAGTGAGCTCTATTCTGAACATAACATCATGGTCTCCATAAGGACTGACTAGCTGGCAGATAGTGAGCTCTATTCTGAACATAACATCATGGTGTCCATAAGGACTGACTAGCTGGCAGATAGTGAGCTCTATTCTGAACATAACATCATGGTGTCCATGAGGACTGACTAGCTGGCAGATAGTGAGCTCTATTCTGAACATAACATCATGGTGTCCATAAGGACTGACTAGCTGGCAGATAGTGGGCTCTATTCTGAACATAACATCATGGTGTCCATAAGGACTGACTAGCTGGCAGATAGTGAGCTCTATTCTGAACATAACATCATGGTCTCCATAAGGACTGACTAGCTGGCAGATAGTGAGCTCTATTCTGAACATAACATCATGGTCTCCATAAGGGCTGACTAGCTGGCAGATAGTGAGCTCTATTCTCAACATAACATCATGGTCTCCATAAGGACTGACTAGCTGGCAGATAGTGAGCTCTATTCTGAACATAACATCATGGTGTCCATAAGGACTGACTAGCTGGCAGATAGTGAGCTCTATTCTGAACATAACATCATGGTGTCCATGAGGACTGACTAGCTGGCAGATAGTGAGCTCTATTCTGAACATAACATCATGGTGTCCATGAGGACTGACTAGCTGGCAGATAGTGAGCTCTATTCTGAACATAACATCATGGTGTCCATAAGGACTGACTAGCTGGCAGATAGTGAGCTCTATTCTGAACATAACATCATGGTCTCCATAAGGACTGACTAGCTGGCAGATAGTGAGCTCTATTCTGAACATAACATCATGGTGTCCATAAGGACTGACTAGCTGGCAGATAGTGAGCTCTATTCTGAACATAACATCATGGTGTCCATAAGGACTGACTAGCTGGCAGATAGTGAGCTCTATTCTGAACATAACATCATGGTGTCCATAAGGACTGACTAGCTGGCAGATAGTGAGCTCTATTCTGAACATAACATAATGGTCTCCATAAGGACTGACTAGCTGGCAGATAGTGAGCTCTATTCTGAACATAACATCATGGTCTCCATAAGGGCTGACTAGCTGGCAGATAGTGAGCTCTATTCTCAACATAACATCATGGTCTCCATAAGGACTGACTAGCTGGCAGATAGTGAGCTCTATTCTGAACATAACATCATGGTCTCCATAAGGACTGACTAGCTGGCAGATAGTGAGCTCTATTCTGAACATAACATCATGGTCTCCATAAGGACTGACTAGCTGGCAGATAGTGAGCTCTATTCTGAACATAACATCATGGTCTCCATAAGGACTGACTAGCTGGCAGATAGTGAGCTCTATTCTGAACATAACATCATGGTCTCCATAAGGACTGACTAGCTGGCAGATAGTGAGCTCTATTCTGAACATAACATCATGGTGTCCATAAGGGCTGACTAGCTGGCAGATAGTGAGCTCTATTCTGAACATAACATCATGGTGTCCATAAGGACTGACTAGCTGGCAGATAGTGAGCTCTATTCTGAACATAACATCATGGTCTCCATAAGGACTGACTAGCTGGCAGATAGTGAGCTCTATTCTGAACATAACATCATGGTCTCCATAAGGACTGACTAGCTGGCAGATAGTGAGCTCTATTCTGAACATAACATCATGGTGTCCATAAGGGCTGACTAGCTGGCAGATAGTGAGCTCTATTCTGAACATAACATCATGGTGTCCATAAGGACTGACTAGCTGGCAGATAGTGAGCTCTATTCTGAACATAACATCATGGTGTCCATAAGGACTGACTAGCTGGCAGATAGTGAGCTCTATTCTGAACATAACATCATGGTGTCCATAAGGACTGACTAGCTGGCAGATAGTGGGCTCTATTCTGAACATAACATCATGGTGTCCATAAGGACTGACTAGCTGGCAGATAGTGACCTCTATTCTGAACATAACATCATGGTCTCCATAAGGACTGACTAGCTGGCAGATACTGAGCTCTATTCTGAACATAACATCTTGGTCTCCATAAGGACTGACTAGCTGGCAGATAGTGAGCTCTATTCTGAACATAACATCATGGTCTCCATAAGGGCTGACTAGCTGGCAGATAGTGAGCTCTATTCTGAACATAACATCATGGTCTCCATAAGGACTGACTAGCTGGCAGATAGTGAGCTCTATTCTGAACATAACATCATGGTGTCCATAAGGACTGACTAGCTGGCAGATAGTGAGCTCTATTCTGAACATAACATCATGGTGTCCATAAGGACTGACTAGCTGGCAGATAGTGAGCTCTATTCTGAACATAACATCATGGTGTCCATAAGGACTGACTAGCTGGCAGATAGTGAGCTCTATTCTGAACATAACATCATGGTGTCCATAAGGACTGACTAGCTGGCAGATAGTGAGCTCTATTCTGAACATAACATCATGGTGTCCATAAGGACTGACTAGCTGGCAGATAGTGAGCTCTATTCTGAACATAACATCATGGTGTCCATAAGGGCTGACTAGCTGGCAGATAGTGAGCTCTATTCTCAACATAACATCATGGTCTCCATAAGGACTGACTAGCTGGCAGATAGTGAGCTCTATTCTGAACATAACATCATGGTGTCCATAAGGACTGACTAGCTGGCAGATAGTGAGCTCTATTCTGAACATAACATCATGGTCTCCATAAGGACTGACTAGCTGGCAGATAGTGAGCTCTATTCTGAACATAACATCATGGTGTCCATAAGGACTGACTAGCTGGCAGATAGTGAGCTCTATTCTGAACATAACATCATGGTGTCCATAAGGACTGACTAGCTGGCAGATAGTGAGCTCTATTCTGAACATAACATCATGGTGTCCATAAGGACTGACTAGCTGGCAGATAGTGAGCTCTATTCTGAACATAACATCATGGTGTCCATAAGGACTGACTAGCTGGCAGATAGTGAGCTCTATTCTGAACATAACATCATGGTCTCCATAAGGACTGACTAGCTGGCAGATAGTGAGCTCTATTCTGAACATAACATCATGGTGTCCATAAGGACTGACTAGCTGGCAGATAGTGAGCTCTATTCTGAACATAACATCATGGTGTCCATAAGGACTGACTAGCTGGCAGATAGTGAGCTCTATTCTGAACATAACATCATGGTGTCCATAAGGACTGACTAGCTGGCAGATAGTGAGCTCTATTCTGAACATAACATCATGGTGTCCATAAGGACTGACTAGCTGGCAGATAGTGAGCTCTATTCTGAACATAACATCATGGTCTCCATAAGGACTGACTAGCTGGCAGATAGTGAGCTCTATTCTGAACATAACATCATGGTCTCCATAAGGACTGACTAGCTGGCAGATAGTGAGCTCTATTCTGAACATAACATCATGGTGTCCATAAGGACTGACTAGCTGGCAGATAGTGAGCTCTATTCTGAACATAACATCATGGTGTCCATAAGGACTGACTAGCTGGCAGATAGTGAGCTCTATTCTGAACATAACATCATGGTGTCCATAAGGACTGACTAGCTGGCAGATAGTGAGCTCTATTCTGAACATAACATCATGGTCTCCATAAGGACTGACTAGCTGGCAGATAGTGAGCTCTATTCTGAACATAACATCATGGTGTCCATAAGGACTGACTAGCTGGCAGATAGTGGCTCTATTCTGAACATAACATCATGGTGTCCATAAGGACTGACTAGCTGGCAGATAGTGAGCTCTATTCTGAACATAACATCATGGTGTCCATAAGGACTGACTAGCTGGCAGATAGTGGGCTCTATTCTGAACATAACATCATGGTGTCCATAAGGACTGACTAGCTGGCAGATAGTGAGCTCTATTCTGAACATAACATCATGGTCTCCATAAGGACTGACTAGCTGGCAGATAGTGAGCTCTATTCTGAACATAACATCATGGTCTCCATAAGGACTGACTAGCTGGCAGATAGTGGCTCTATTCTGAACATAACATCATGGTGTCCATAAGGACTGACTAGCTGGCAGATAGTGAGCTCTATTCTGAACATAACATCATGGTGTCCATAAGGACTGACTAGCTGGCAGATAGTGGGCTCTATTCTGAACATAACATCATGGTGTCCATAAGGACTGACTAGCTGGCAGATAGTGAGCTCTATTCTGAACATAACATCATGGTCTCCATAAGGACTGACTAGCTGGCAGATAGTGAGCTCTATTCTGAACATAACATCATGGTCTCCATAAGGACTGACTAGCTGGCAGATAGTGAGCTCTATTCTGAACATAACATCATGGTCTCCATAAGGGCTGACTAGCTGGCAGATAGTGAGCTCTATTCTGAACATAACATCATGGTGTCCATAAGGACTGACTAGCTGGCAGATAGTGAGCTCTATTCTGAACATAACATCATGGTGTCCATAAGGACTGACTAGCTGGCAGATAGTGAGCTCTATTCTGAACATAACATCATGGTGTCCATAAGGACTGACTAGCTGGCAGATAGTGAGCTCTATTCTGAACATAACATCATGGTGTCCATAAGGACTGACTAGCTGGCAGATAGTGAGCTCTATTCTGAACATAACATCATGGTCTCCATAAGGACTGACTAGCTGGCAGATAGTGAGCTCTATTCTGAACATAACATCATGGTGTCCATAAGGACTGACTAGCTGGCAGATAGTGAGCTCTATTCTGAACATAACATCATGGTGTCCATAAGGACTGACTAGCTGGCAGATAGTGAGCTCTATTCTGAACATAACATCATGGTGTCCATAAGGACTGACTAGCTGGCAGATAGTGAGCTCTATTCTGAACATAACATCATGGTGTCCATAAGGACTGACTAGCTGGCAGATAGTGAGCTCTATTCTGAACATAACATCATGGTCTCCATAAGGACTGACTAGCTGGCAGATAGTGAGCTCTATTCTGAACATAACATCATGGTCTCCATAAGGACTGACTAGCTGGCAGATAGTGAGCTCTATTCTGAACATAACATCATGGTGTCCATAAGGACTGACTAGCTGGCAGATAGTGAGCTCTATTCTGAACATAACATCATGGTGTCCATAAGGACTGACTAGCTGGCAGATAGTGAGCTCTATTCTGAACATAACATCATGGTGTCCATAAGGACTGACTAGCTGGCAGATAGTGAGCTCTATTCTGAACATAACATCATGGTCTCCATAAGGACTGACTAGCTGGCAGATAGTGAGCTCTATTCTGAACATAACATCATGGTCTCCATAAGGACTGACTAGCTGGCAGATAGTGAGCTCTATTCTGAACATAACATCATGGTCTCCATAAGGACTGACTAGCTGGCAGATAGTGAGCTCTATTCTGAACATAACATCATGGTCTCCATAAGGGCTGACTAGCTGGCAGATAGTGAGCTCTATTCTGAACATAACATCATGGTGTCCATAAGGACTGACTAGCTGGCAGATAGTGAGCTCTATTCTGAACATAACATCATGGTGTCCATAAGGACTGACTAGCTGGCAGATAGTGAGCTCTATTCTGAACATAACATCATGGTGTCCATAAGGACTGACTAGCTGGCAGATAGTGAGCTCTATTCTGAACATAACATCATGGTCTCCATAAGGACTGACTAGCTGGCAGATAGTGAGCTCTATTCTGAACATAACATCATGGTGTCCATAAGGACTGACTAGCTGGCAGATAGTGAGCTCTATTCTGAACATAACATCATGGTGTCCATAAGGACTGACTAGCTGGCAGATAGTGAGCTCTATTCTGAACATAACATCATGGTGTCCATAAGGACTGACTAGCTGGCAGATAGTGAGCTCTATTCTGAACATAACATCATGGTGTCCATAAGGACTGACTAGCTGGCAGATAGTGAGCTCTATTCTGAACATAACATCATGGTCTCCATAAGGACTGACTAGCTGGCAGATAGTGAGCTCTATTCTGAACATAACATCATGGTCTCCATAAGGACTGACTAGCTGGCAGATAGTGAGCTCTATTCTGAACATAACATCATGGTGTCCATAAGGACTGACTAGCTGGCAGATAGTGAGCTCTATTCTGAACATAACATCATGGTGTCCATAAGGACTGACTAGCTGGCAGATAGTGAGCTCTATTCTGAACATAACATCATGGTGTCCATAAGGACTGACTAGCTGGCAGATAGTGAGCTCTATTCTGAACATAACATCATGGTCTCCATAAGGACTGACTAGCTGGCAGATAGTGAGCTCTATTCTGAACATAACATCATGGTGTCCATAAGGACTGACTAGCTGGCAGATAGTGAGCTCTATTCTGAACATAACATCATGGTCTCCATAAGGACTGACTAGCTGGCAGATAGTGGCTCTATTCTGAACATAACATCATGGTGTCCATAAGGACTGACTAGCTGGCAGATAGTGAGCTCTATTCTGAACATAACATCATGG